>NC_141238.1:9498186-9763186 GCF_054856515.1 Filicampus tigris | reverse complement strand
ATTTATATTTTTAAAAAAATCTTATTGATAGAAATATTGATCAAACGTATTGCTCTCCCACCATAGTCAAAACATTTTTATTATAGCCCACACTATATAGTTAAATACGCGCATAACAAGTTAACTTTACCAGCCACGGTAGGGTACCAAATTTTTCATTTTCTTTTAAAAGTGTTGAAATCATAATCAAATAAATGAATCCCCGATTAAAAAAAATACTAACTTAAACCTGAGTAACACATTACTCTACAAATAAAGTGATGTAAAGAAACGTATTACTGTCACATGCAAGTAACTAATAATATATGCAATATATTGCATTTTGGAAGTAACTTGCTAAGATATAGATCAGACATGTAATTTGTGTACGGTCCCTAACTCAGACGTTCGTCTGGACAACCTTTAGTCGCTCAGCAGCAGGTTGAATGGAGTCGCGGGATCTTCCGAGGGGGCGAGGAAATGTAAAGGCAGCTGCTTCGATTGAGGCAGCGGTCGCGAGATCGCCTGGGAGTGCCAAATCATAGCTGTATTGAGTCAGATGGGCAGGCGCATCAATGGCATTTCTGAGGCGCGGCAAGCCAGAGCAAACAGACAGCGAAATAAACCAGTCAGCGAAGAGCGGACATGACGCTGCCGCAAAATGCTCTAGTCCTTTCTCTTTTAATCAAACACACAGCACTGCATTTTCCTGAATTTGTATCAAATGTACTCAAGAAGAGACTCGCCGCGGGCGTGCATCGCTACTTCCGCGAATTTAAATATCTTATGTTAAATCTTTGTCTTTGTTACTCGATGCACGTTGGAGCAGAAGAGCTTCTTGGCCTGGTTTAGCTTAGCCTGTCTTAACTTGCCAGCCACGAACCAAGAGACGCGTTTGGATCAACACATCGCTCAGCAGAGATCAAAGTGTGAGCGTCAAATGTCGTGATTTTTGAGTGAAAATGTGCGCAAGAACGACAGCAGAGTACGAGGGGAAACTTTGTGGAGCAAAAGAGGACAACGACGCTGTTTTCAAGAAGTCCCCCGTTGGCTCACGCAGAGCAGGTTTGTTTAAGTTTTAACTCTGTTGCTTCCACCACTGTCGTTGCACTCATGCGTTTATCATCGTGTTTGTGTGTCCCATACACGAAGTTCAGATATCTGTGAAAAGTACGGCTGAGTCCAAACTTTTGTCTCCTCATTAATGGTTTATTTGAGTGTAGAAACTGTTGACAGTACATTGTCACTTGCACCAAATTTTGCATATCGTCACTGTCCTGTGAAAAACACTTTTGGAAACTTTTTAAATTTTCACTTGAATGTGATTTCTGCAACGCAGAAATATGATTCAGGTAAAAATAAGAAAATGAAAGAAATGGAGATACGTTTTTTCACATGACAGCGACAATACATAAGAGACCACACAGATTGTTTGTGAAAATAAGAGCTTTAAATTCTAACCATATGAAAATAAAACCTGTTCACCTTTGAACAACTTCACCATGTTTTTCATGTTTCAAGTTATATTTCAAATACAAGAATTAAGACAATGAGTCTTTGAGGTGGGCTCCATACTGTCAGATTAATCCCAACAAGATTAAAAACTGTAAAAAAAAAATTGAGCTACAATAACCTTGCTTGACGAGTGTAAATACGGGCACAGCTGCCACTCGCACAGGACAAACTCCTGTTTGGCAAGTGCAAATACAGGCCAAGCTGTCATGTTTATGTGTATTCCTTGTAATTACGTTGAATAGAAGATGAGCCACCATCTTAATGGGGAAGTCAACCCAAACCTTTTTTTCAAGAACATGTATGCAGGCCCATTGTGGAATAAGAGTTAATGCACCCGTTTATAGCCATCTCAGTGAGCGGCCATTTTGTCACTTCCATGGACTGAAAATGACATCACAGTTTCTCAGGACTCAAGTAACCACTAATCACAGCTTACCTGTTTTCTGAAGCTGAGCCACGATTGATCATTATCTGATCCCTGAGCAACTGTGATTTTTCCGCTTTTTGACGTCTCCCAGAAACCCCCTTGTGCGACCACCAGGCAATCAGTCAATACAAATCCCAACACCAGTTTACTGGTCACGGCAGAGTTTCCCATCCAAAGCAATCCCCCAAATTGAGCCGAGGATAACAGTAACAATTTAGTGTGGTCCACATGGGAGAATCAAAAATTTGCAGAACCTCCTTCGAGAAAAAATTTGTTTGTGAATCAAAAGAGAAAAAGATAGAGATTCTCCCTAAACACCTCAGAGACCCTTTCGTTCACAAGGCAATCAGAACAAAGGACTACTGTTACAAAGTCAAAACAGCATAAAATCAAAACATCCGATACAAGAACTAAAGGTGAGCATAAAAACTAACTACCAAATTCGCCTAAAAGGTTCACATAAAATCACAGACATATAAATGAAAGCAAACATTCACGCTAGACACCCAAGATACTAATCAAAACAAAACACCGTACGCAAGTCTCACCCCAGTGTTGCCCCCAGTGTGTGTGTGTGTACGTAGAGTCCAAAACACCAAAGCAGCGCATCCTCAAACAGGGTGAAACTGTCCAGGGCCCGCTGTCCATATTACACAGTCCTCTCATCAGTCCAACATTGTCCATCGAATCCTACGCGGAAATCCGAGCAGCTCCACATATTCTACAAAAATAAAACATCTGCCAGCAGAAAGTAATGACAGCACACACAGCCTGGACATGACTGTCTCCAATGGGCAACACTGTCGTATAAATGACACAGAATAAACTAACCCTACAAAATAACAGAGATGACAATAAATGCAAACAAAAATGACAAAGAAACACACTAGCTAATCAATGAGAATACTTATCAACAAAAGGAGTCTCCACCATATTCTCTGGGTCCTCCTCACTTCTAACAGTCATCAAAGGCATGTGAGTTTGGTCCCCTGGCAGCACCACACCAACCCATTTTAGAATCATAGCTTTCATAAATGTCAGTAACACTGTATAGAAGCAAAACAACACGCATAAAGACAAGAGGAGTGCCACTAAGAGCTGGACTATAATAGCTCCTACAGGACCCAATTTGTAGCTGACCACCCTGACCCCTCCGAGGGACCAAAGGAATCCCGAATAACGCGCAACGAATCCACGACACTAGTGATATTATCAGAATTATCAGGTATCAAAGTATAACAGGCATCCCCCGTCAAATTCAAGGATACACACAAGCCCCCTTGCCTGGCCAAAATATAATCAAGCACCATATCGTGCTTAAGCAGAGTCAATCTATGACTCTTTTGTGTAATAGACAAATATTCAAACCCTCTAATAGTTTCGTTAGCGAACCCCTGTAAAGTGTAAGTAATGTTATCAATATGAGCCGCCAAAAAGGTAACACAGTACCATGGAAAAACCTATTCCCCATTTCTCACCCAAACTAATTCTCCAATGATATGATTCCAAATTATGAAATTGCGCCACATTTCACTTTCCTCTATTATTCTTAACACTATGGCAAGCCTTCATGGGTTTCTTACTGCTCCGAATTGTCATCAAGTCATATGGGAATTTTCTCAGATTATTCATGCACCAACCACGGTAGCAAACAATATTGACAGGTACGTGCTACCGGCACTGGAATTAATTCAAAAACAGAAAATAATGTGCTAGGTGTCTGAACCCTTACAAGACACAGACCCTTCCTTGATCCTGATTCTCTAAGAGGCATCCAAGAAGCACAGAAACATAGTGGAGTTCTGACCTCTGTACCTACTTACTGCCTCCTTCAGGGCATAGATACACATTTCAGTTCCATGTTTCCTTTTCAAGCCAAACTGCTCATCAGTAGTGACAACGTAATGCTGAAGTGCTCCAGCATGATTATCTCCATAACCTTAGAGCTCACATTAGCCAAACGCAATAGGCCTATAGTTGTCAATACTGGAGATTTTCCCAGTTTTATCCTTGACCACAGGTAGTAGGACAGACAGCATCGACCTGGGCAAAATACCATGCATTCACATTGGAGTGAAACATAAGGAAAGTAATACGACAACCCCGTGACTGGCAAATTTCAGATGTTCTGCTGTGATTTGATCCAGCCCACAAGATTTACGCGCTGATAATTTGTTAATAGTATCATTTACCTCTCCACAAAGTCCACCACGAAGAGGAGAAAATATTTTATACATTGATTTAAACAGGTATTTTGTTGTGTGCCTCTATAAAGGTTAATTGTGTATATTGAGCACTAACAAAAAGAAGTCGTTTATAAACACATACGAACAAAAAGAAGCCGATGTGGGTGCCAGATGTGATCGGGTGCTGATGACGTCACGCTCTATAACATATTTCTACAATATATAATTCTTTGCCACAATGTTTGTTATCCATAGCTGTTGTATTTTTATATTCTGTGTTACTAAATACAGTTAAAAAATACTTTGTGCCACATTGGCGAGGCAGCTCCTATGTCAGTTCCCCTTATACTTCCGTTTAAATGAAATGTTTGCATTTCTCCGGCGGAACTGACAACGATTTCGTGGTTGACTCAGGCTGCAAGATTCTATGTATATAATGTGAAGTATTTCTTAATAAAACGTGTTTTCCCTCCGAATAACCATGAACCACAATCCAATTCCCAAAGCCACAAATTGACGTGATGTATTCAGTGGGCACGTCGGCCACCGAAGTAGGATCCTCGCAAAAGTGACAGTAATGTATTTTATTGTGTTTTATTTTTTATTTAGTAACCCAGAACATACAAACACAACAATGAGGGGAGTGACAAACATAGAGGCAAATAAATATATTACAGAAATACTCCAATTTGAGTAAATATATAATTAGGAATAAAGTTCCAAATAGATGTAGGGTTGTCCAAGAATTTTTTTATCCAATTAATTTTAAAAGTATTATTTAGGGTAGTAAAGTCAAGAAACTTCAATCCACCAGTTTCATAATTATTCATTACAACAGACCTTTTCACATAATGAGTCTTGTTTCTTCATAAAAAGTCAGAAAGCATTTTATCAATTATATTACAAATGTTCTTCTGTACAAACAAAGAGATTGCTGCATAACTAAGACGTGATAATCCTTCCGCCTTTGTTAGCAACGTACGGCCTTTTAAAGAAAGATCCCTACCTAACAATTGGTTAAGCTTTACTTTAGTTTTATTAATAATTGGCTCAAAGTTCTCTGTACATCTCATAACCTAATTTCTCATTTTGGTAATCCCTAGATAGATAACCTTCTCTTTAATTGGTATATTATACACAGAAGTTTCAGTACAATCATGAATAGGAAATAGCTCACATTTGTTCAAATTCAGTTTAAGTCCAGAAGCTGCTGAGAATAGTGCTACTGTTTTAATGGCAACCAAGACTTGGCTAGAATTCTTGACTAATTAAGATTTATCTGCCTGCAATAGATATCTCTTGAATAGCACTTTTCTTGATATGACAGGTGAGGAGTTGAGTACACAAAATAAAGAGATATGGCGAGGCCGGACAGCCTTGACGTATTCCCCAAATCTTGGGGGGGGTACCATTTCTCAGTCTGATGGAACTGTTACCATTGGTGTACATAGTTTTGACAGCTTTACAGAAAAATTCACCAAATCCAATTTTTTCCATCCAGCGAAAAATGAACTCATGTTCCACCGTGTCAAACGCCTTATAGAAGTCCAAAAATAAAAGGTAACTATTATCAGAGCAGAGGAATGAATAATCAACAAGATCTAGAACGAGCCTAATATTATTAGAAATATGCCTTTCACTCATGAACCCAGATTGAACCTCATCAATAATTGGGTCGAATACACCTTTGACTCTCTTAGCTATTATGGGAGCGAACACTTTATAGTCGATATTCAATAAAGAAATGGGCCTCCAGTTATCAATGAAATTATTTTTGGTTTTGGTATCAAAGTAATCAATCCCTGTGTCAGTGAAGGCGGAAGACAACCTTTCTCAATGCTTTCTAAAAAGACTTCAAGCAAAAAAGGAGCTAAATCTTTAACAAAGGCTTTATAAAACCCGTGAGGCCATCAACTCCAGGGGATTTGTGAATTTTTAGATGTTCAATAGCAAAAACAACTTTATCTAAAATTATATTCCCATCACAGAAATCTTTATCACTTGGAGCTATCTGTGTGACATTGTTAAGAGAATTTAGAAAGGTAGTTGTCGAACGTTCATAATACTTACAGAGATACTATACAGATTACTATAAAATTTAGAGCAAAACTTGGCTATGCATTTTAGGTCATCAGTTACAACGCCATCAATATTTAGTTGCTCAATCAGATTAGTTTTTCCATGGTACCGTTCTAAATTTAAAAAATATGCTGAGTTCTGTTCACCTTCCTCAATCCATTTTTTCCTTGACCTCACAAATGCTCCTTTAGCTTTGTTAAGATCCATTTTGTTTAATTTACCCTGTTCTGAAGTTAATATTAGTCTGTCTTCATCAGACACGTTATCAGGGGTTTTTTTTGTGAAAAGGTAATTATTTTAGAAACTATCCTTTCCTCCTCTGATCTAGCTTTTGCTGAGACACTACCATATTTCCTGAAGTATTGATAAGCCTCGAATTTAAATAATTCCCAGTTGCTACAAAAAATAATTTTCAACTTTCGCTCTGTTCCAATAATTTCTAATAAGGTTTTCAATATCAGTTTTAACTGTTTTATGATGTAATAGAAAACTATTAAGCTTCCAATAGGCACTTCTACATTTTTTTGTATTTTTAGAATGCAAAGGTATGGAAAATGAGACTGCATTATGGTCTGTTAAAGGTGTTGTAATGATATCAACTGAAATTGGATTGACATTAATATTTTGAGAAACAAGCCAAAAGTCGATATCCCTACCTTGTGCCAAGGAGACATGGGCATTTCCTGTATCACCATTGGCTCCTTGTTTTGTTTATTTCTGTGTTTTTGGCACATTCCACATCTACTCACAAATGCCTCAATGTCTTTATTTATTCCAGGCCAGTAAACTGACTCTCTTGCTCTCCTTTTACATCTTTCCATCCCAAGATGTCCTTCATGTATTCTATTTAGTAAGTCTGGCCTCAGAGCTTCTGGGATGATTATCCTTCCTTTCTTCAGTAACAGTCCATCAACAAAATTGAGATCTCCTCGAACATGGTAGTAGTGAGGGAATGAACCTGGTGGCCATCCATTATCCATGTTTTGAATGACACCTTGCAGCTCCGTGTCATGTGATATTGCCTCAGCTATTTGTCGTGACTTTGTGTCAGATACTGGCAGAGCACTTAACACGATATTTATGTGGCTTCCGATGTCCTCATCTGTTGTAGTCACGCAGCTATCAGTAGGCGCTCTGGACAAGGCATCTGTAAGTACCAAGTGGTTTCCCGGTGTATAAACCAGTTCAAAATCATATCTTTGCATTTTCATCATTAGGCGCTGAATACGCGGAGACATTTCGTTGAGATTCTTTTTGACAATGGAGACAAGTGGGCGGTGGTCAGTTTCCACAGTGAAAGACGGCAGCCCATAGACGTAATTGTGAAACCGTTCCAACCCGTAGGCCACGCCTAAACACTCCTTTTCAATCTATGCATATTTGCATTTAGATTTTGTCATGGCCCTTGATGCATAGGCTACTGGTTTCCAGAACTGCCCCTTGGCTAGTAGAAGTACAGCTCCAATACCATCTTTGGATGTGTCGGTAGAAACTTTGATCTTTTTGTTGTGGTCATAATAGGCTAAATCTGGTGCGTGTGTAAGAGTTTTCTTCAGTCTTTGCCACTCCTGCTCATGTTTTGTAGCCCATTTGAAGTCACAGTCATTGTGCAAGAGCTCACGGATCCAGGATGTTTTAGCTGTGAGGTTGAGAATAAATTTGCCAATGAAATTTACCATTCCCATAATACACAGCACACCTATTTTGTCTGTTGGTCTTGGCATGTTCATTATTGCTTTTATTTTGTCTTGGTCTGGTTGTACCACTCGAGCTGTGAGTTTGTCCCCAAGGAAATGGATCTCTTGCACTGCAAACTCACAATTCATTTCAATCAGTTTCAATGTGCTCCAACACTTTATAAAGTCTCTTGTTGTGCTCTTGGAGAGTCGAGCCCCATACAATAATGTCATCAATGTAGACCCTGACTCCCTCCAAGCCTTCAATGATCCGTTCCATTGCTCTGTGGAATATTTCTGCGGCGGATATTATTCCAAACGGCAGCCTAAGACAACAGTACCTCCCGAAAGGGGTATTAAAGGTACAGTACTTCGTGCTGCTCTCATCGAGTTTTAACTGCCAAAAACCTTGTGAAGCATCAAGTTTTGTGAAATAGTTCGCTCCTGCCATTTCACTGATGATTTCCTCTTGTGTAGGTATTTGATAGTGCTCACGCTTGATGTTGTCATATAGATCCTTTGGGTCCATGCACGTTCTCAACTCACCATTCTTTTTCTTTGTGACAACCAGGGAGTTGACCCAATCTGTTGGCTCTTGAACCTTTCTGATCACACCCAGGTTGATCATCCCGTCCACTTCTTGTTTGAGGGCTTCACGCAGTGGAGCAGGGACCCTACGTGGTGCATGCACCACTCTCTGGGCGCCTTCCCTTAGCTGTATTTTATAAGTAAAGGGCAGTGTACCAAAACCTTTGAACACATCTGAGAAGTTTTGTACAATAGCATTAGTGTCACATTTTGAATCTGTCTCAATATTCTCTGTCTCACTCTTTTCACCAGCCCTAACTCTTCACAGCTCTTGTCACCCAACAGTGATTCACATTTGTCACTCACCACAAAAAAGTGTACATTGTGCACTTTACCTTTCACTTCGACATTCAGTTTCCAGGTACCGGAACACGCTATAGGTTGGCCTTTGTAATCTTTCAACCCTGAACTCTTCCTGTGTATTTTTGGCTTCACCTGCATTATAGTTACATCAGAGGTGCTAATGAGATTTGCTTTTGCTCCAGTATCCAGTCTCATTGTCACTGTAGTCCCATTAATCAACACAGAAGTGATCCATTTATCGGCATTTTTGTTGCTGTTGTCTTCTCCTCCTCTGTTTTCACAGTTTACCATGCCAACAAAGAAAGTGTCATCTAAATCTGTGTCCTCCACCACATTCACGTGTTTGTCTCTCATACCCTCTGTCTTTTTGGTGAAACATTGTTTGGCAAAGTGATTCTTCCCATGGCAGCTGGAGCATACTTTACCAAACGCTGGACATTGCTTTGGCTTGTGCTGTGATCCACAACGCTTGCATAAAAACATGGCGTCCTCGGTCCGCTGTGCAGTCCGAGCCGGCTGGCGACATCTCCCTCTCTGAGATGACACAGCCCCGATCGCTGCTTCTTCGCTGATGGGTGGCGCAACACTTGACATCTCACTGAACGTATGCTTCATGGACAGTTCGCTTGCTTGACAAGTTTTAACAGCCATGTCCAAAGACAATTCGGACTCGTGAAGAAGTCTCTCTCTCGTAACTTCTTGTCTTCAACGCCAAAAACAATCTGGTCTCGGACCATAGAGTGCTTCAAAACACCAAAATTACAAGACTGTGCTTCAAGCGTAAGGCCGTCAAAAAACTGTCAAACGGCTCATCTTGAAGCTGCATACAAGACCGAAACATGTATCTTTCATATGTCTCGTTTTTCCTCGGCATGCAGTGAGCATCAAACTTCGCAAGCAAGACATCCAACTTCTCTCTATCGTCAGCCGCATCAAACACGAACGTATTATACACTTCAATGTCCTGTGGGACTGCCAGCGTTAGCAGCAGTGCTACCTTTCTTGTATCCGGCTTGGTCTCCAGTCCCATGGCGTGGCATACAAGTTGAACTGTTGTTTGAATGCACGCCAATTTTCATCGACGTTTCCCGACTGCTTCAGGCTTTCTGGCGGCTTCAAACCCATGTCGGCTTCTCAGGCGGTCGTTCAATTCACTCAGTTCACTCCTGGTACCATGTCGTGTTCGTGTTTAATAATGATAGAGGAGACTTGCTGTTGCAGCTGATGAACATTTATTTTTACTCTCGTCTCATGCCATAACAGTTAGCAACTAGTTCTTATTCTACTGATGCATCACACATCACACAGTGCTGGACTTAACAGCAGCGACACACAGTGGTTACACCAATCATAACAATCAGGACCCCAAACAGGTAGTTGTTTTATTCGAAGTGTAAGTTCCTCGGACGTCAATTATTTCCACATTGGAGTCAGACTTTGTAATTCATGTCGTTTTACCAAACAATAAAATGCAATGGCCACGTATTATATTTTTGTATCCACTATATTTTAACATTCACTCTTTGCAGATGCATCACTCCATCATTCAGGGAAATGTTAGTGACACTTGGGTGAGTTTAACATTGACACGTATATAATTGGTTTGCATGTAAAAATGACATTAGTACTAAAATGCCCACCTCAAAAGACTCTGTAGTGATTTAAGGGCTTTTTTTGTGATTAGGTTTACGACAAATTTCCCCGGCCCTTTTGGGGGCGTGGCTTATGTTATGTTTTCGGTCTCAGCGGTCTACGTCACGCGAGGAAGGCATGCGTGGTAATATTGCTTGCTTTGTCAGTTCTGTTGTCTAAAACGGCGACTGATCGCCACCAAAATGCAAATGCACATTACTACTCTTGTCCATTTCAACTTGTGAAAGTATAAAAGTGTTCTGCACGATAGTTTGGATTTATTGACATAAAACGTGATCTCATCATGATCACCTCCACAAAATTTTAAAAAACATGGCGATTGCTCCTTAACTTTCACAAGCTGAAGCGGACAAGAGCATGAATGCGCACAACGAACCCCCAACTGGTTACTGACTGGACATTTAGCGACGTGTCTCAGGAGGGAGAGAGACGGCGGCTTGCAGCAGCAGCAGGCAGATTGGAGCTTTACGCCCCCCTCTTCCCTCCCTGGCTAAAGGTAGGATAATGGGACGGCTAAAAGCAACAACTAGCTTCAGGCCGTTAAAACAAAAGGCGTTAGCACAACAACATTAGCTCCTTACTGTCCGACCAGCGTGTGGCGGTGAAGATGAGCCTGTGTCTTCACGTCTCCTCGCAAGTAGTCGCGTGCGGTGTCCCTGCTTGCTTGCTTGCAGCCGCTACCTTCTGCCTGAGTAAAGCGGCGTGAGAGTGACGAAAGCCCTCATCGACCAAGCGCCAATGTTCAGCAAACAAAAAGGTCCAGCGAGGCTGACTGCACAGCCGAGTGTGGCCGCATCGGAACGTGACATTTCGGCTGTTACCTTCCAAATTGGACAGCGCGTTGTAAGTCGAAAAACTGGGGCCATTCCTTATCCAAATAAACGTGCACGTCTCATTTCAACTTCAGTCTCTGAAAATATCCTGACTGGTGTTTAATGCCTCGCCCGTCCTAACCGGCAGCAAAGAACCAGTGTGTTTTTTTTTAAGCTACTTTCTAAATATGTATATATTTAACAACTATAACATGAATATTACAAACAGCTACTGTTCATAACATTCTGATACAGGTATATAAATATTATAGGACATTTTATATTAATATTACAAGTTTCTTCTTATAATGGAACATCATGACATTACTTTTTAGAAATCATAAGTATAAGTAGAAATATTGAGTATTATAAGTAAAAACAGTACAATGTGCATATGTCGATGTTACAAAGGCTTTTCTAAATTTCTATACTTTAGTTAAAAATAGCCAACTGTTATAAAATTATGGTTCTTAGTACTAATGCACTTATAGCCTTACATTTTTCTGTATACTTTACAGAAGGAACGTGTATACTTGAATCTTCCATATAAGTTTATCTGAGACATTGATGTATACTTTTCTGTTTTAGCCAAGTATACTTAAGCATACTTCTGTGAAGTTTAGAAAATGAAGTATTTAAAAAGTACATTTCAAGTATACTGCCTCCATTTTAGTATCAAAAAAGTTTACTTATAGTATACTTCGATAAACTACTTTTTGCTAAGGGTCTGACAATCAAAATTCTGGTTCTGGTTCTTCAAGGTACTTGACGTAGTATCAAGTCAGAGGAAACTAATTTAAGGGTTATGCTCGCACTGATCTCAGAAGCAGATGTCTACCAGCCTATGGACTAACTATAGGTTTTTAACATAATCACGTTACTGTCACGCTGGTTACGCTGCCTGATCGTCACAAAAAGGGGGGTGGGGCAATGGTAAGCCACGTTAATGCGCATTTTACAAGTTGTTGTGGAAATGTAATCTTTTTTATTTTCATCACTTTTATTTTCAAATCTTTACTACCATCACTTCACGTTGAAAATGTAAACGCTTTTATTTGCAAAATTTAAACGCTTTTATTTGCAAATCTTTACGACCACCACCACTTCCTTTCTGAGAATACCCTTTCCGGTCTGACAATACCCCTGTCTGAGATTACCCCTCCTCCGGCCAGATCCCCTTGGATGAATGAGGGATCACCATGCGACTGCTCTTTGGAATAATGGTTACATATTACACAGGAATAAATCATTATTTTTTTTGAGGATTGGTTTGAGAGGAACATATGGTCATTGTCACATCTAATGGATGACAATGGTGTCTTATTGACTTATAATCAATTTAATTGCAAATATAATTTCAGTCCAGGCGGCACGGTGGTCGACTGGTTAGCACGTCCGCCTCACAGTTCAGAGGTCGTGGGTTCGATCCCGGCTCCGGCCTCCCTGTGTGGAGTTTGCATGTTCACCCCGTGCCTGCGTGGGTTTTCTCCGGGAAACTCCGGTTTCCTCCCACATTCCAAAAACATGCATGGTAAGTTGATTGGATACTCTAAATTGTCCCTAGGTGTGATTGTGAGTGCGGATGTTTGTCTCTGTGTGCCCTGCGATTGGCTGGCAACCAGTTCAGGGTGTCCCCCGCCTACTGCCCAAAGACAGCTGGGATAGGCTCCAGCACGCCCCGCGACCCTTGTGAGGAGAAGCGGTATAGATAATGGATGGATGGAATTTCAGTCCATCTAGATGTAACATTCATAAATTGATAAATGTACTTCCACAACAATTTGTCTCTATGAGTAGAGAAATAATCAGTGTTGGGGTAACGTGGTACAGTAATATTTAGGCAGTAACAACCAATCTATCTATCTATCTAGTTTGACCAATTATCAATTATATGTTATGCATCACTATTATTTGTGTGTAAATGGCAAATGGACTGTTTACCGCTTGTATAGTGCTTTTCTACCTTTGGTACTCAAAGCGCTTCACACTGTACCTCATCTACCTCCTGATGACGCAGCATCGGGAGCAACTGGGGGTTCAGTATCTTGCTCCAGGATACTTCAACATGGTCACAATAGCCAGGGATTGAACCCACAACCTGCCGGTTGGGAAAGGACCACTCTACCACTGAGCCATGCCGCCCCCAGTGTGTAAATTGATTTAAGAATAATGATAATTTCATTTGTGGTTTACAGTGTGATTATTTTTTTACCGAACAAAGTATCAGTTCCAATATTTATATTTAAAAAATAAATCTTATTGATACAAATATTGATAAAAGGTAGTGATGTCCCACCACACCATAGAGTCGAAACATTTCATATTATAGACCACACTATATACCGTATTGGCCCGAATATAAGACGGCCCTGATTATAAGACGACCCCCTCTTTTTCAAGACTCAAGTTTGAAAAAGGTTTTTTTGAACACTAAATTAATTTATATACAGAAAATAATTACAGTACATCTGAAACAAATGATTGTAACAATATATTTGAGAGAAAGGGCATGTTATTTTGCCTCATTCAAATCTTAATATCTGAACATTTAAATATGTAAACTAAAGTGCAATCACATTCGTAAATGAATGGCTTCTGGTTTTTTAAATGTAAATAAACCAATCTATTGTGATCAAACAACAAAATTGCAATAACTGCATTAACCATCAAATTGAAGTCTAACTGTAACTGTAGTCTTGAAACAAATCTGAATAAGAAAAAAACATTGCAATAAAATAATGCAAACTGGTTTAACTTGATAGTAGCTGAGATCTATCATGACAGAACATTACTCCTCACAAACAATTATCTGCCTCGCTGTGCTCAGTGTCGCTGGCCTTAATCCCATCCTCTGGCCCCTCCCTTAGTACGTCATCCTCACGTGACAGGGGTTGCTTTGGCCTGCGGAGTCAAGTTCAGCATTCACTTCAATGATATCTGGCGCCATCAAGCATCGTGTATGGGTATAATCTAGACCTCAAACGTAAAACGACGCCCACTTTTCAGTCTTATTTCAATGCAAAAAACACCGTCTTATATTCGGGCCAATACGGTAGTTAAATATGATCACAAGTTAAATTTACCAGCTAGAGTATGGCAGCAAATTTTGCATTTTCCTTTTAAGGCCTTGAAATCATGTCATCATGTCATCTTCCAAACCGCTTATCCTATACAGGGTCGCGGGGAGTTGCTGGAGCCTATCCCAGCCGTCAATGGGCGAAGGCAGACTACACCCTGAACTGGTCGCCAGCCAGTCGCAGGGCAGGCCTTGAAATCATTTTTAAATAAATTAATCCCAGATTTTTTAAAAAGTAACTTAAAAGTACCTTAACCTTGAGTAACGCATTACTCTACAAATAGAGTAATATTGTAAAGAAACGTATTACTTTCGCATGCAAGTAACTAGTAATCTGTAACATATTACATTTTGGAAATAACTTGCCCAACCTGGAAATAATGAAATATCAACAAATAAACCCCCAGCTGCCCCCACCCCTATTGCAAGGGCTCTCGATCAGATAGAAAATGTAATAATAATTTCATAAGACAGTGTCTTACAAAAATTATATTTCTGGAAAAACAAAACAAAAACGGTATTCATAGGGAATTTGATGTGGCAACAGTAAACAAGTTAAGAACTATCTATTTGAATCTTCCAATACCCCCCAAAATTATGGAAATACATTTTAAAATTATGAATAATATTTACCCAACGGGGCGGCACGGTGGTCGACTGGTTAGCACGTCCGCCTCACAGTTAAGAGGTCGTGGGTTCGATCCCAGCTCCGGCCTCCCTGTGTGGAGCTTGCATGTTCTCCCCATGCCTGTGTGGGTTTTCTCCGGGTACTCCGGTTTCCTCCCAGATTCCAAAAACATGCATGGCAGGTTAATTGATCACTCTAAAATTGCCGCTAGGTGTGATTGTGAGTGCGGGTGTTTGTCTCTGTGTGCCCTGCGATTGGCTGGCAACCAATTCAGGGTGTCCCCCGCCTACTGCCCAAAGACAGCTGGGTTAGGCTCCAGCACGCCCCGCGACCCTTGTGAGGATAAGCGGTATCGATAATGGATGGATGGATGGATTTACCCATCGAAAGAATTACTAAGATCACGTTTTAATATTGAAGCCAATATGTGCTCTTTCTGTAACAATGACATTGAAACCACTGACCATATGTTTTTCGCTTGTCCAATAACACAAGAATTCTGGAAGGATGTACACCTTTGGATCACTCCTAGAATCCCATTGTTCCCAACGTCATTATCAAGAAATCATATTACATTTGGTCTTACTCTTCTAAACAAGAATGAGGAAATCTCTACAAATACAATTCTATGTATAGCAAAATTCTTTATCCACAAGAAAAAATATCAAAAATCAAACCCTATTTTTCAGAATTTTATGAACGAATTTGGTATTTACATTAAGTCATTTAAGTTAATTAAAAGACCAAAGATACAAATAATACATCACATCTCAAAGGAATTTCCCCCTGTGTTGAGTTGAATGTCTTTATTACTGTATGCCCTTTTTATTTTTGTTTTAAGACTTATGTACATATAATTCATACTTATACATATGCACTTGTATTTTTTTATTTTATTTTTTTAATTTCTTCTGCCTTTTGTGTTGTTTTGATTATATATTATGTAACTACTGCTCCCTTGGCAATTATGTTAAGTAATGTTGAAAACATGTTCAGTTGTTGCCATTTTTGTATGTCGTATTGTGTTGTTCAATTATAAAAATGTTTGAAAACGTGGGAAAAAAACATCTGGCACATACAACGGAAAAAAAAGAAAAAGAAATGAGGGATCACTGTATCACGGTCTTGTCGCGCCGGAAGTGACGTCATGTGGACGCCATATTGGACATTAGAGGACGCAGCCAATTGATTAGTACACGGACTTCTATGGTTGGACAGATAGAAGCATTGTTTGTGATTTAATAATGCTTCGTTATTACGTTATTGGACCGACAACTCCGAATGGGCCGAATCTGTTGCTAACTTTACCGGACTGCAATAGTTCTTGTCCAAATTCGCCACAGGCTTGGCGGTACACGGAGGCTACATGAGGAGGAGCCTTCGAAGGCTTCGAACTAGGACCCAGCCTGTGAATTTGGACACAGCTACTGTCGAACGGACCGCAGGCTCCGCACAGAACGTCCATCACTACTTCAAAGGACATTATTGTGTCCGGATAAACTCTCTTCGTTGCCCGTTGATGCTTCTCGGCCCAGTTAGCTTATTTAGCTTAGCTCGCTAGCCGCTAACAAAGAGAAGCAGAGATAGAGTAAGAATTTGTTGGGATTGCCGTGTGAGAATGTGTGCAGTGACGACAACAAAATACGAGGAGGAACTTTGTGGAATAAATGACGAGAACGAGCAACATCTTCAACTGCTGGGCGGAGTTAGCAAGCACCCTCGTTTTGTGCTACACGGAGCAGGTTTGTACACTTCATTTGCTCTGGAAAGAACGACTTTCTATCGATAAAAATATGCATCATGTGGTTGTATTTCAATGTCATCTTGTCTACTAGTGTATGGTAATGATAGTCAGCTGTAGGGGTGGGCGATATGGGCTAAAACAAATACTAATATTTTTCCAGAATTTGATAACGATAATTTGATGATATTCTACAAAAAATATCTGAAATATGTACTTGCTTCACAGAACAATTATGGATAGACAGCGTTTGTGAACAACAGCTCTTGTTTATATTTTAAATTGCTTAATACAGCTTCTTCAAACCATAACGATATTCTATGGCAATATTTAAGTAAAAATTATGTCTAGATTTACATTGATTTTTGGGAATATGTATATAATTTAAATGTCTCCTATTATTCCATAATGATATGATATATAAAATGATATTTTGAGCTGCTGTAAGCACTGGTGTACCACTGCCAACTACTACAGCAATCACAATGGGAAATAAATTTATTCGATATGTGATTTATGGGCGGCACGGTGGTCGATTAGTTAGCACGTCCGCCTCACAGTTCAGAGGTCGTGGGTTCGATCCCGGCTCCGGCCTCCCTATGTGGAGCTTGCATGTTCTCCCCGAGCCTGCGTGGGTTTTCTCCGGGTTCTCCGGTTTCCTCCCACATTCCAAAAACATGCATGGTAAGTTGATTGGACTCTCTAAATTGCCCCTAGGTGTGATTGTGAGTGCAGATGTTTGTCTTTGTGTACCCTGTGATTGGCTGGCAACCAATTCAGGGTGTCCCCCGCCTACTGCCCGAAGACAGCTGGGATATAGGCTGGAGCCCCGCGATGCTTGTGAGGATAAGCGGTATAGATAATGGATGGATGGATGTGATTTGTGTGACTGAAGTGTCACCCAACGAGAGAGAGAAAAAAGATGTAGTCATGACAACACCCATTCTCATACATTGGGCACTGTATTAAGAATAAAGTTGAATAACAAAGCTGCAACTAACTGAAAAGTGCATTTTCCCACTCATTCATCACTGTTATATGTAGACTTGTGACGTATTCATGGGTGTATCCTGACGTCATACTAATAAGGCACCGTAGTTTGTACAACATGCCTCGGGAATTCAGGCTAGTTTTGAATAGGCTTGTCACGATACTAGAATTTCCACTTCGATACCGATACCCAGTTCAGTATCGATACTCGATACCATTTCGATACCACACGAAACAAATTAAAGAACGGGCTTTTTTTTTTTTTTTTTACTGTAAAACTTTTTTATCGCCAAAAACTTAAATTATCATT
This sequence comes from Filicampus tigris, assembly GCF_054856515.1. NCBI lineage: Eukaryota > Metazoa > Chordata > Actinopteri > Syngnathiformes > Syngnathidae > Filicampus > Filicampus tigris. The sequence continues at coordinate 9,745,223 of NC_141238.1, read as the reverse complement.
AATACAATAGTTTTTTTAAGAGGTAGTGTAAAAAATAGTACAACTTCAGTATTTAACTTCAACAACCCTCTGTACAGTCAATTTCTGGAACCAATGACACATTTTAAGTTGTCTGAGCCTCGGGTAGTGCAAAACAAAGAAATAAGTAGTGCAAAGAACAAAACACAAATATATATATATATATATATATATATATATATATATATCTGTAAATTGTCTGAACTAGTGCAAAGAAATAATAATACTGTACAACACCAATGGCACATCATTTTCAAGTTGTTTGAGGAAGTGAAAAAGAATAACACCCACCACTTACAGTAACATAAATTGACAACAAAATCTGTAAATTGTCTGAGTATCTAGACCCGTATGTTTATCTATTAAGGCAAACCAACAAGTCACAGATAATAATAATAGTAAAAATAAAATAAATTAAAATACTTTCAGTTATTGGCTATCCAGAACAGTAGCAGGTAGGGTTGGGCATCGTTTGAATTCGGACGATTCCGGTTCCGATGTTGTGATTCGATTCTGATTCCTAACGATTCACAATTCCGACTCTTAACAAAAAAAATAGAAGGATTTATTTTGGGACAAATCACATGAACTTCTCTGTTCTTCAATTTCATGAACTTTTTACTATTTGTGAACTTTACCATGGATTACTCAAAGGGCTGTTTTGAATCAGTATTTTAATACATTTTTTTGCATTATTATCTAGTATTATTTAAGAGCTTTATTTTTGAGAAGCTCAAGACAATACAATAATGCAGCTGTTACTGAAAACATGCTACTGAACACTTGGCTAACCTTGTCTTGCTTTAGAAAGAAAATATATATGACAAACACAACGCTGCATTTTATGGGCAAGCAAGGAAGTCTATTTAATCTAAGCAGTCTATGTAAACATATGATGCATATGTATGTACAGTGTTTCTGTATATGCTGCAGCTGCGTATGCTATAAACCAAATATTAGCTGAATATGTGCATTTGAGTTTTTAACTTGTCTGTTCAATGTTGCCATTAGACATACTTAGCTGATTCTGACTTTGGGTCATGAGCCGCCACGCGTCATTCTATGGCTCGGCGTTGGCCGAATGAGCCAGCCGGGCCGGGCCGGCCCAAGCAGGATCAGCGACCCCGCGATGGGCGACCGCTGCCACTGCGGCGGCTGCTGGGGAGATCCGTGGGAAGGGCCGGGCGCACATTCAGAGAAGCCGCGGCCCGCGCTTGCCAGCGCTTGCCAGCCGGTACGAAGTGAGCGGAGGGGCTGACCGAAAGGACCACGGCAGCCCGAGTGGGGGCGAGCTTCCGTGCTATTGCGACACAGCTTCGGCTGCAAGAGCCTGGGGAGCACGCTTTTTTTTTTTTTTTTTTAAATCGGTCGTACTTTGTTTGTAGCTCATGTGCGCGGCTAACTAGAGAGTCGACGAGCAGTCTGCACTCGGCAGAGCAGGGAAGGAGGGGCGCACGGGGCAGCCTTCGGCAGTGTGTGCGGGAGCCGCAGACCATTAGGAGCAGACGTTGGCACAGCGCTGTTGGTATCGAAGTCAGTGATTTGGTATCGGTAATATTGATGCCACAGCAAGCTAATATTGTATCCGTTCAAAATGTTTAGTATCTAGTAAGTACCGAAGTATCGATATTTTTGACAAGCCTAGTTTTGAATGATGCGGACTACAATCGTGTAAACTGAATGTTAACCGAAACGACAAAAAAAACTTTTTTTTTTGCATGTAACCTAATGCTGCAAATTCAACAAAGGACTATTGGCAGTTGAAGACTGGAGTTGGTGACCCTTGGCATGCACTATTTTTAAAAATCAGAAAGAAAACTAATTTCTTCAATAATTTGGAATGCAAATATCTTGTTTTACCAGAGACCAAGAGAAATTTTAATTTCATATTACATCGCAGGGTGTCCATAGATGAAGTCAATCCATGTGCGGGGTTGAGTAGCCAGCTGTGTTTTTTTTGTTTTTTTTGATGGTTGGGTCCAAGTATGGATCGGACGCATTGCTCAGTGCGTGGCAGGCACAAGTCAAGGTAGCAATGTAGAAACGATAATACACAACATCAAAGACACCTCCTGAGGTTTGACTTGACCAAACCGAATGTGTGTTTGTCTTTTTGTGTCCTGCAGACGTCGGTGAAAAATATCTTCGTCCTGAGCAAAAGCAGCCAGACTTCACTCACATCAAAGAGGAGGAGGAGGAGGGGGTAGAGATCACGTCACCACTGCACTTTGTCCCTTCAAAGAGTGAAGATCAAGACAAGGGTGAGAGTGAGGACGACAGAGAGGCGGAACCTCCAGTCAACCAACAGAACAACAGAAATGATAATTTCATATCACATAGCAGGGTGTCCATAGATCAAATCAATTCATGTGCGGGTTTGAGTAGCCAGCTGTCTTTAAAAAAAAAAAAAATCTGATGGTCCAATCCAAGTAGGTATCGGACGCATGCGCGCGCCGGGCACAAGTCAAGGTAGCACTGTAGAAACAATATTACACAACATCAAAGTGAGATTTGACTTGACCAAACCAAATTCGTGTTTGTCTGTTTGTGTCCTGCAGACGTCGGAGAAAAATATCTTTGTCCTGAGCAAAAGGAGCCAGACATCACTCACATCAAAAAGGAGGAGGAAGAGGAAGAGGCGGATATCAACAAGTCACCACTGCCCTTTGTCCCTTTAAAGAGTGAAGATGAAGACAAGGGTGAAATTGAGGATGACAGAGGGTCGGACCCTTCAAGCAGAAGCTCAAGTCAACGTACGACAACAGAAAGTGACTACTGGGGACCATCACAAGCACATAGTGACGACACATCATCACACTCTCTTGACACTAATGATGATGATGAACAAGCTAAAGGTGATAGGGCATGTCACACTCGTGACAAATCCTGGGAATGTGGGAAAACATTAAGTTTAAAGTGGTCTTTCAAAGTACACACAAGAACACACAGTGGAAAAAAACCTTTTTCCTGCTCAGTTTGTGGCAAAAGCTTCTTTCAAAAGTCACATTTAAAACGACACACAAGAACACACAGTGGAGAAAACTTTTCCTGCTCAGTTTGTGGCAAAAGCTTCTCTGACAAGTCAAATTTAGCAAAACACACAAGATTACACAGTGGAGAAAAACCCTTTTCCTGCTCAGTTTGTGGCAACAGCTTCTCTCAAAAGTCAACTTTAACACAACACACAAGAACACACAGTGGAGAAAAACCATTTTCCTGCTCAGTTTGTGGGAACAGCTTCTCTCAAAAGTCGACGTTAACACAACACACAAGAACACACAGTGGAGAAAAACCTTTTTCCTGCACAGTTTGTGGCAAAAGCTTCTCTGTAAAGTCACATTTAACACGACACACAAGAACACACAGTGGAGAAAAACATTTTTCCTGCACAGTTTGTGGTAAAGGTTCCTCAAATAAATAATCTTTAACAGCACACAAGAACACACAATGGGAAGAAACTGTTCAGTTGCAGTGTGTGTGCAAAAAGTTTCTCCACTAAACAATATGTTGAGAAACACAAGTGCCGGTGAGAATACCAGCGATCCTTGAATCTTAAGAAACAGAATGAACTGACTCCTTGTGCTAAGCTGTAAACATGTAAATGATTATGAATAAAATATGATATATTGAGTTTTGCAAAGATCTTTTAAAGATACAAAGCCAATTTTGTCGGTGACAGTCATAGTGATGGTGATTTTTTTGGGAAGAGTTTATATCAAGCGTAAATGAAATCAGTCAATCAGTTGTCTATGCCTGTAACATTTGTGAACGTTGTGCTTTTTGGTTGTGTTTTTAAATGTACAGAATGGGAAAGGAGTGAGAAGAAACTGCTTATGAAATCATAGCCCTTTTCCACAATCCTCAATAAAATCACTTCTTCCACTTGCTCAACTAAGCATGCTGTAGTGCAACCCCTGCTGAAAAAAACTGGCCTTGATCAAGCCGTGCTATCAAATTTTAGACCCATTTCCAAGCTGCCTTTTATGTCTAAAATTCTGGAAAAAGTAAAGTGGTGCACTCACAGCTAAGATCATACTTGGATAAACACAATGTCATGGAAGGTTTCCAGTCAGGCTTCAAGAAGATGCATAGCACAGAGTCAGCCCTGCTACGTGTTTTCAATGACATTCTCCTGGCAAATGACACTGGAGGACACTTGGACGTATGTCTCGTTTTGTTGGATTTGACTGCAGCTTTTGATACGGTAGACCACGGTATTCTTTTGACTCGCTTGCAACACCAAGTGGGCATTCGTGGATGCGCTCTAGAGTGGTTTAGATCCTATTTGGGTAGCAGGACTTTTTCTGTTAGCCTAGGTTCCTTTGAGTCCCACTCTGCCCCTCTATCGTATGGTGTTCCACAGGGTTCTATATTGGGGCCATTGCTGTTCTCACTGTATTTGCTGCTCCTGGGTTCCATCCTTAGAAAACACAGCATTTCCTTCCACTGCTATGCGCACGACTTGTCAAATCTATATCCCGCTAAGCAAAAAAGAGGCTTCCTCAAGACCACTTTTGTCCTGCCCAGAGGACATCAAAGATTGGATGTCACTGAATTTCAACGAAAAGAAAACAGAAGTTATGGTGTTCGGTCCCAGCGGCTCGTCTCCATCCCACCCTGTTGTCCTGGGGCCCCTGGATTCATATCTAAAGCCAACAGTCTCAAACCTGGGTTTTAAAATGGACAGTGATCTTAAATTGGACCAGCAAATCAGCGCTGTTGTAAAGTCGAGCTTCTTTAACCTTAGACAGCTGGCTAAGGTAAAGCCCCTCCTTTCCCATCAGCACTTAGAAATGGTCATCCTTGCCTTTGTTACATCTCGGCTAGATTACTGCAATGCACTTTTATTTCGGAGTCAGCCAGTCCTCCCTCAAACGTCTCCAGTTGGTCCAAAATTCTGCTGCCCGCCTACTAACTGGAGCTCAGAGGATGGAGCACATAACACCAATTCTGGCCTCCCTTCACTGGCTCCCAGTGCATTTTAGGGTTCAATTTAAGATTCTCTTATTTGTCTATAAGTCATTAAATGGCCTGGCCCCGGCGTACCTCTCTGAGCTCCTCCACTCCTACGCACCTTCCTGCAGCCTCGGGTCTGCGGACCAGGCGCTGCTCGAGGTGCCAAGGACCAAGAGGAGCCTCCGAGGGGATCGAGCCTTTTCTACTGCTGGTCCTTCCCTCTGGAATGACCTCCCATTGGTTGTTCGGCAAGCCCCCTCTCAGTCCATTTTTAAAACCCGGTTGAAGACACATTTCTTTTCTTGGGCTTTTGATCAGACCTGAAATTTTCGGCTCTTTTCCAGTGTCAATTGTATATAGTGTTTTATGTCAATTTATTGGCTTCATTAATGATATTTTGATTATATTTATATATTATTTATGTCTATATTTATTCATTCATGTAGCACAGCCTTTTATTGTTCTTGTTCTATTTATTGTATTGTTTGTAAAGTGCTTTGTTACAGCTCTAGCTGTTATGAAATGCGCTATATAAATAAAATTGTATTGTATTGTATCGTGTCAAAATATGAAAGGAACGACAGAACAAGAAGATGAATTAGAAGAGCAAGAAAGAGACAAGTAGTCTCAGTATCTCTCAATGGTTTTTGAACGTCACACCGGATCTGGCAGGCCTGGAGACCAGTTGGCGACCTGATTTAAAGAGCCCCGAACATGAGCTTGAAAAACAAACATCCTCTGGACGCCCTAATACTGTATCAAAACACTTTTTCAAGGAATTCCACCTTGTAGAATTACAGGCTCCAATAGGAAGGTCACTGACAGACGAGGATGAAACATGCGGATTTTGGTGGGCGTGACCAGGGCATGCGTGTTCCACGTGCTTGTTTACACACTGAGTCTGCGAGGTACGGAAAAAGGTGGTGGAAATCTGTTTAAAGGATTTATTAAAGGACTAGCAAGGCCACCTGATGTTATTTGCGTACAAGAAACCTGGCTTAAACCTAGTTTAGATTATGTGTTGTATGGATATGAAAGTGTTAGGAGGGATGGGGGGGAAGAGGAGGTGGGTGTGCAACATTTGTGAAACACGGGGTGCAATATTGGATCTTGGGGAAAGGGATAGAGTTGGAGTATATAGTTATTGAAGTGTTGAAAAAAGAAGGTGCTATTACAATAATAAATTATTATAATCAGTGTAAAAAGCTTACAGTTCATTCTTTCGGGGAAATTATCACGTGTATGAAAGGTAAGTTGGTTTGGTGTGGTGATTTTAATGCACACAGTACTTTGTGGGACAGTTTTAATGATGATAGTAGGGTGGTAGTGGAAGAGATATTGGACATGAAAAACTTGGTTTGTATGAATGATGGGAGAGGGACGAGGATAAATGTGAGGACTGGGTCGGTGTCTGCAATTGATGTCACAGTGGTTTCGGATGTGTTGGGTGGTTTGTGTGAGTGGGACGCACTGACCAGAACTACGATAGGCAGTGACCACTTTCCGGTATGTGTTGAAGTGTTCGTGGATCTGAACAAAAGTGAGAATGGAGTTGATAGGTGGAGGTTTAATAGTGCGGATTGGGACAAATACCAAGATAGGTGTGAGAAAGCTTTGCTGAAGATTGATATGAATGACGATGTTGAGAGTTTGAATCACGGGGTGTGTCGGAGCATTCTCGAAGATGCGAGGGTGTCCATCCGGAAGTCGGGAAGTGGACGAGGGACTAAGACAGTTCCTTGGTGGACAAAGGACTGCAAGAGTGTGATCAAGTTTAGAAATAAAGCTTTTAGAGAATTGAAGAGGAATCAGTTTACAAAACTTGTTGGAGTATAAATATAGACAAGCAGTGGTGAGAAGAACAGTAAGGAAAGCTAAGAGGCAGTATTGGAAATCTTTTTGCAACTCAGTGGGAAGGGAGACTACTGTGTATAAAATATGGACGGTGATAAGACGAATGAATGGTGTGAAGAGAAGTTATGGTGATCCGGTATTAGAGGATGGAGAAACTTTGGCGATAAGAGATGACGAAAAAGCGGAGATGTTTGTTGAACATTTTGTTAAAGTTCATGGTTACAATAATATTAGTGAAGAAGGAAAAAAGGGAAGGGAAGCAACGAGTACAAAATATAAAGAGTTTCTGCTGGAGGTGGACGAGCCTAATGACCTTCTTAACACGCATTTCACAACAGCGGAACTGAGTAGGGCATTGTCAAAAGTCAAAATGACTGGGCCAGGTAAAGATAAAATTTGTTATCAGACAATAAAGCGGTTAAGTAATATGTCGAAGGATATTTTGGTCGTTTTTTATAATAGAGTGTGCATGGAGGGACACCTGCAGTAGAGGTGGAAAGAGGCGGTGATAATTCCTATCAGGAACCCTGGTAAGGATCCGACAAAACCAGGGAATTATAGGCCAATAGCATTAACATCTACTTTGTGTAAAGTTATGGAAAGGATGATAAATGATGGGCTAATGTACTTTTGTGAAAAGAACGGTTATCTAAGTGATTATCGAAGTGGTTTTAGAAGGGGTAGGAACAGTTTAGATCCAGTGGTGTGCTTGGAGCATGAAATACGAAAGGCACAAGTGTATAGAGAAGTCTTATCACATCATGTGGAGTGAAGGTTCATTGATTAAATTGAGAAGATTGGGGTTCAGAGGAAGGGTTTTTGATGGATTGATGAATTTTTACTAGGTAGAAAGATTGAAGTTAGAGTTGGAGAGAAATACTCAAGTGTATGTGGTATTGATAATGGAACTCCTCAAGGTAGTATCATTAGTCCTCTATTATGTTTGATAATGATAAATGATGTGTTTTGGGGATGGAGAGGGTGATAGGTATGTCGTTGTTTGCAGATGATGGGGCGATTTGGAGAAGAGGAAAAGATTTGGCGTTTGTAATTACAAAATTGCAAGAATCTATTAAGGGAGTGGAAGAATGGACATACAAATGGGATTTAAAATTTTCTGTGGAGAAAACAAAAACAGTATGTTTTTACGGAAAAGAAATTGTGGAGTACGACTGACATTATATGGGGAAATTATAGAGAGAGTAAAACAATATAAGCATTTAGGGTTATGGTTTGATGAAAAATTAACGTGGGCTATACATGTCCAGAAGGTGATTGATAAATGTAAAAAGGTTAATAATGTGATGAGATGTCTAGTCGGCAGAGATTGGGGAGCAGATAGAGAGGCATTAAGGCGTGTATATTGTGGATTAATTCGGTCTACTATAGATTATGGCTGCATAGTGTATCGGTCAGCGGCTAGAACAGTTTTAAAGAAGTTGGACGTAGTCCAAAACCAGGCATTGAGGATCTGTATGGGTGCATTTCCAACAACTTCCAAGGCAGCACTAGGCAGTGGAATTGGGGTGTATGCCATTGGAAATTCGTAGGGAGCTGTCGTCATTCGGATATTGGGCCGGCTTGAAGGGACGATCCCAGGATCACCGCGTCAAAAAGGTGTTGGAACCTTGTTCGGAGAAAGGAAAGAAGGGATTGAGATGCTTTGGGTGGATTGTGAGTCAGGAAGCTAAGGATATAGGCTTAGAGCGATATGTTATAAGTACGGCAGCTCCACATTCAGTGGTTCCACCATGGATACTTCCTGAGCTACGGGACTTATAAATGGACTTAACTTTGTTAAATAGGAGAGTAGAAAATGGGGAGGGGTATTGTGATGCAGGTAGAATAGATAATTATATATCCAGTTATGCTAATTATCTTAAAATATATACTGATGCTTCTAAGGACAAACAAGATAGAGTAGGAGTGGCGTTGTATATACCGGAATTCCGAATAGAAATGGGTAGAGGTGAGGATTAGAGGTGAGGTTTCAGTTTTTACAGGGGGATGGTAGCTGTATTGATGGCAGTACAATGGGTTTAGGAGAACAGGCCATTACGTACACTTTTATGCTCAGATTCTAGTTCAGTGGTAAAGAGTTTACAGGTTGGTCACTCGTACCAGATGTGGTACTGGAAACACAACAAATATTGTATAGGTTATATATGATGGGGTTGATAGTTGTGTTACTTTGGGTCCCAGCACATGTTGGTGTTAAGGGGAATGAGAAAGTGGATAGGATTGCAAAACGGGCATCATTGAGGTCTGATATAGATATTAATTTTGGGGTTAGGAAGGTGGAAATGAAAGGGATAGTTACACAGAAATTGATGGAGAGATGGCTGCGGCAGTGGGATACAGAGAGCAGAGGAAGGTGGTTTTATAGATTCAACAGGAGGGTTGCTGAAAAGCGTTGGAAGGTGGGAAATAGGTTGCAGGAAGTGGTGGTATCTAAGATTAGATTTGGGCATACAGGTTTGAATAGTTCACTTTTCAAAACAGGGAAGCATGAGTCGGGGAACTGTCAATGTGGAGAGGAAGAAACTGTAGAACATGTAATTTTGCACTGTGCAAACTACAACGAGGGAAGAAGACATTTGATCAGTGTATTGGACAGTAGCAAACTGAAACTGGATTTGGTTAAAATGCTGAATAATAGGGAAGGTTGCCAGCTTCTATATAGTTATTTAAAGGCTACAGGATTGGTAAGAAGAATTTGAGGACATTTAATTGGGATTGTTAGGTTAGTTGGGTGTTAATTTATTTACTGTTGATGTTATTGTTATTGGTTAGGTATTAACAGGGCTGGGCAGTCCGTCCGTCAAATTTTAAAAAATGGCTTAACTAAGCATGGCCGGAGGTGTATTTTAGTCCGGCCCACTATCGGCCCTCGTGCGTGTGACGCGCTCGCGAGGTGGCCAAAATTCATCTCAGCCTATTTGGTGAAAGGCTTATTTTTAGGCTTCTTTCTACTCCCACGTCGGCGCAAGCGACAACTGCTGTTATAGGGATTGCGGCATTGCCCCTCCCCCCGGCCCCTCTTTGTAATGGTATGCCCCAGTTGCAGGTGGGAGGCGCGGGTTACATGACGTGACAATGAGGAAATACAAACACGCTTTGAGCGCACGTTGCTGTCTCACATGTTGCGATGACAGTTTCCCACACAGAGACGGATGCACCACGCAGCTACTTGCTGCAAAGTAAGCATAAGCAAGCTACTCACCCACGTTCCACCTTAGCCGCCACCTTCCAGATCGTTTTCTCAATAAAATTAAATGCATTAAATGCAAAACAACTTGTGTCCACGAGTATATTGCTAACTCAACTCAACTGACGTTGGCACATCAAGGTGGAGTTCATGCACTTCTTCTGGCGTTCACTACTTCCGGAAATACGACATAGCAAACTTGCTGTGTATAGGGGTTTGCTGGTACGCTTTTATTTTGAAGGCCGGGAAGGAGGGGAAGTGGAAAATAAATAAATAACTTGTTGACTGTCATTCCTGGCGGTCTGGGCCCAAATAATTATACAATACAAAATAAAACAACCCCGGGGCTTGCAATGGAAGTGCAGCATGTGCAGTTTGGTAAGTAGTAAAGTACTGTAACGAACTGAGTTATCTTTGTTGTGGTTGAATTCGTGTTTTGCAGAGTTATGTTGTTTCCGAGCCTGTTGAACGCGTCGCGCGGCTTGCTGGATGGGAGGGGGTGCGGGCGAGAGAGGAGGAGCAGAGGACGAAGGAGAGAGAGTGTGTGACTGGGTGGATTGAATGGTTGTTGTACTTGTGTTGGCGTCGGCTGCGGCCAACAGTAGCCGGTTGAATTAATAAAAACGTGTTCATTGAACTACAACTGATGGCGTATCATTGGGAGACGCTACAGTACTGTGTGGCGCATTTTGAAGCGTGTTTTAAGCGTTTCCACAGCGGGTTTGAATAGTAAATTAGCCAGCTAATGATCCCTAAAAAGCCTCTGCCGTTAGCGTCTCTCCCGCAGCGACATCAATCACGGACACTTTTTTTTTTCTTTTTTTTTTTTTTGAGTTGGGGGCCGGAACGGGGCGGGGGCCGAGAATGTTTATGAATATGGCTGGAGGGTCGCGGCCGGAAGGGTACCCAAGTCAAGGGTGGAGGGTCGCGGCCGGACCGGCAAAAAATGGTCAAGTGCCCAGCTTTGGGTATTAAAATTTTCACTTTCCTGCGGTATTAGTTTAGGGGCATACCATACCTGGTTCACACTCCTTACCAGTAGATGACGGTAATGCACCTGTAAGTTTCTTGCCAACCGCCAAAAAAACCCATTAGACCAACTTAGATCTCTTTTTTTGAGGCATCACCTCAGCTCCAGACAATTTTTGTCTTAGCCTCAAAAATATGCATTCTTTCCTAGATGGTGATTTTTGTGACAGTGCTGCTTGTCTGCAGAAGGCCACAGTTGAGACTCTATCTCCGACTTTGGGGATGTACTTTGCCAGGTCACTGTCATTCATGAAATGACAGTTTCATCAATCGGAAAAAAACAAATGATTATCCAGGTGAATAAGTAAATTCATTCATACATACATACAAACATTCTAGAATGCCAATGGATATTTAAATCAAATTAAGAATATAGTTATAAACATGTAGCGATATCATCCTTACTTTTTAGATTGTATGTACTTTTGGCAAAATTTACTTCTGTGAATGATGCAGATATTTTTCCAATTTGAGATGACTAATAATTAATCATTAATTAATTAATTTATTCATTCATTTAAAATTGTCTAGTAAACACTTAAATGTATTTGATTAGATCACATGGGATAAAAGTCTAAAAATCATGTTGAAAAAAAACAAAAACACACAGGGCCGATCTGATTTTGTGGATCGAGCATATCTACTCTGCTGTCAGATTGCTCTCAAGAAAATTTTACCTACTCCTTACTCCTTACTCCTTACACAACACACACACTTGAAAAGCAAAGACAGCAGCTGCAGCGGCTTAATTTTTCATCTTCAAGTGTCTGGATCACATATTCAAGTTTGCGTTCCACTAGGAATTCTCGCAGACGCGTGTCCATGGGTGCCCCTAAAACTACATGAGAATATAATTAACAAGCAGCCTTCAAGAGAAATCTACCTAAATATATTTTTTTCAAGAATATGTTCCCAGCAGGCCCACTAGTTGAAACACGGCATTCCGATGAATATTGCTTTTGTGGAATATGAGTTAAGCAGCAAAATCCACCCCTTTGTAGCCATCTCAGGGGGCGGCCATTTTGTCACTTCTGTCGACTGAAAATGACATCACAGATGCTCAGGGCTCAGATAGCGACCAATCATAGCTCAGCTTCAGAAAACAGGTGAGCTATGATTTGTCGTTACCTGAGCCCTGAGAAATTGTGATGTAATTTTAAGTCAACCGAAGTGACAAAATGGCCACTCCCAGAGATGGCTAAAAACAGGTGTTTTAACTGTTCCACAAACGTAATATTAATCAGAATGTCTTGTTCAAACTAGTGGGCCTGCATATAACATATTCTTGAAAAAAATGTTTGGGTTGACTTCCGCTTTAACAAGCATAGTAGTAGATTCAACCGCTTTTCGATCTATATCTCCAAATTACAATGTCACTGCATATTTCTGTTGTAACTATTATAAAAAGCAAAGAGAGACTATGCCAGGATAGCATCTTATTTGATTGAAATCTGATTTGGCATTTCAAAATATAATTCCTTTGAAAATTGTACAGGTATGAATCACATCTGAGTGATATTACAGATAATCCCACTTACAGAATTCAAAGGTCTTTTATTTTGAAAAGGCTACATCAGACTTTATTAAAACATCCTGAGTGATACCCCGGGATTAGTGGTGTCCCTCCCATAAAGTTGAGTGATAACGGGGAAAATAGTGGATGTCACAGTGAAATCTGATGTAATGGCAGTCGCATATATAGATTTCAAAGACTTTTATTGTGAAATGGTGTATTGTATTTGGATAAAACTCAGTGATTGGGATAGTCTAGTGAATGTTCACTTGTCAAAGAGATATTTGACATATTGTATTAACAGTTTAACTGGCGGCTGAAATTTTTTTTAAAAATGGCTGGACTAAGCATGGCCGGAAGTGGATTTTAGTCCGTCACACTAATCGGCCCTCATGCGTTTAACATGGTCACGTGGTGGCCAAATTTAATCTCAGCCTACTCGGTGAAATGCTTCTTTTTAGGCTTCTTTCTACTCCCACGTCGGCGAGCGACAACTGATGTTATAGGGATTGTGGTATTGTCCAACCTTGGCCGCCACCTTCCAGATCGTTTTCGCAATAAAATTAAATGCATCGTCTAGTCATCTCGGTCCCTTTATGGTTGTAGCAGGCGCGATATCCATTGTTGTCGCTGTCTTTTTGAAGCGACACCCCCCGACTTGTTTCGATACAACTTGTGTCCACGAGTATATTCAAGCTTTTTTTTATTTATTATCATTATCATTATTATTTATTTATTTATTTTTTAACTTTTGAGTATATACAAGCTGCGTGTAGCACTGACTCAAGGATGACGCTGCCACATCAAGGTGGAGTTCATGCACTTCTCTGGCGTATTCCCTAGTTCCGGAAATACGCCACAGCAAACCAGCTGTGTATAGTAGTTTGCTGGTATGCCTTTATTTTGAAGGCCGGGAAAGAGGGTAAGTGTGGAAAATAAATAAGTAACTTGACTACGACTTCTGGCCATCTGTTGGACCCAAATAATTATACAATACGACAAATCCAACCCCGGGGCTCGCAATGCAAGGAAGCACACGCACGTTGTCTAAGTACTACTGGCGCATTTGAAGCGTGTCCACAGCGGGTTCAAATTGTAAATTAGACAATGTTTATGAATATGGCCGGGGTGTCGCGGCTGGAAGGGTACCCAAGTCAAGGGTGAAGGGTCGCGGCCGGACCGGCAAAAAATGGTCAAGTGCCCAGCTCTGGATTTAGCCATGTCAAAAGAGACACACAACTTCGTGACACCAAAAAAAAATCTCACCTCATGCACATCATACCTCGTTTGGCAGTGTAGAAATCCCCGCAGTTCTACGTTTAACGTGCTCAGCCGAGTGCGGACAGCAGCTTCTACAGACACACAAAGGAATTTACTGCGAGATATTTCTATATTTATCACAAAGAACGAGCATACAGTATAGTTTGAAACTATTTATTTTAACAGAGTAACAGACCTAAAAATGTCACAAGACCCGCCACAGGAACGACTTGTAAACAAGCAAGGCAAGTCGAAATCGCGTATTTGATTACATTTTGGGTTTGCCGTGGAAGACGGCGAGCAAAGACGTATAAAGTGCAAGTTGTCTCTGCATCCACCAGCAACACGAATCTATTCAACCATCGTTTGGTTTACGATGATGTTATGACACACCAAAGCAAGAAAACACAGAGTTAGATTTGGCGTCGTCCGCAATCGGCACAAGGGATTTATTTTGAATAACATATCTTATGCAAATATACACTACTTTTACTAGCACAAAAATAGAAACCATGCTAAACATTATTACTGTGACTTAAGTTAAATTTCTTGTGTAGTCTATTATATGAAGTCAAATTTTTTTGTGTTCATTTATGTTTCAAATTGCTTCAAATGCAATTTGCAAACATATTATTGGTCATTATATTGTAATACAGTTTATATATGGCCTACTGTAATTTAGAAGTATTGTATAAATTACTAGTTTGTAACAGTCAACACTAGTTTGACCCAATCAGCATATTACATTTATAATTTATCAGAAGCAAATTACTTTAACTTTGTTTACTATGTGTAAATATTACTTTAAAAACAAAATGAATAGCATGTCTGTTATTCAGTCAAAATTGCAGTTTATTACTTTGGCAATTTATAAGTGCATAGCAAGTTAACTTGTTTGTTTATACAAGGAAACCATACTCATACTAAATTTTTTTGAAAAATAATTAAATAAATGTTGTTGGGTCCAAAACAAACTTAAATTATTATAGCGTTTCAAAGAATTTTGTCTTTTAAATGTTTTACATTTTTAAACTTGTTCTTGTTTTGTAGCAAAAAATAAATAAACGTTTGAATAATCGTTATTTCAATTATTACCAAAATAATTGTGATTAATATTTCTTTCATAATTGAGCAGCCCTTGTACTGGTATCCCGTGGCAACACTAATCACGATATAATAGGGGTGTATCGGTATACGTGGGTGGATTAATACGTTTTGGTGTGCCATGTTCGGTTGGGTCCACCTTGCGTACCGTTTCTGATCGTTTTTTATTATTAGCGCGAGCTTACGGACGGGCGCTATTGACTGTTGCACGCGGGAGAGGGGGGTGGCGAGACAAAAGATGGTAAACACCCCTACGATATAAGTATAGTATTGGTTGATATTGATATATATTACATTTTTGGTTCTTTTTTGTCCTTTTTGTTTTAACTATTGAAACCGGGGGAAAAAACATTGAACTATGGTAATTTTATTTTAACATCTAATACTTCAGTAAACAGAACTATGAAAAAAGTCAAATAAACTGGTCAATATGAAGACTAAATAAAGTCCTTCTTAAACATAATGTGCTTTGTCTAGGTCAGCCATTTTGACCCGGTTCCCACTTTTTGACATTACCCTAAAATAAAACGCAAACTTTTTTGAGTTCCCAGGCACCGCTTCGTCCAAGTTGTATAATTCCATATATTGCTTTTGCACACTCACGTCCACATATTACTAAAAATCCAGGTCCGCCCGTCACATAGGCGATATGCCCAGCTCTGCAAATAGTATTTAAAAAATAATACATAAAGTAGAGAAATGTACATTAAAGTCAGATGTGAATTCACTTGGACAGAACGTTGACAGAGTCACGGGATGAACCGATTCCAAACTCTCCATTGGAAATCATTGTACTTTCATTGCTTATAACGTCAAAAAACGACGATTAATTGGCACCAAAATTTATGTGGACATCCCTACTAATGCCCACTTCAACATAAGGATTAACCTCTCCATGGCTGATTTATATGAGAATGAGGAAATGTGGAAGTCAGCAGAGGTACATAGGCTGGAACCAGCGCACACTGCTTCTTTGCTTAAAAAAAACCCACTGCTTCTTTGCTGATCACGGTTAGGACGGGCGAGGCATTAAACACCAGTCAGGATATTTTCAGAGACTGAAGTTGAAATGAGATGTGCACATTTATTTGGGCTGAGGAATGGCCCCATTTTTTTGACTTACAACGCGCCGTCCAATTTGGAAGGTAATAGCCGAAATGGCACATTCCGATGCGGCCACACTCGGCTGTGCAGTCAGCCTCGCTGGACCTTTTTGTTCGCTGAACATTGGTGCTTGTTCAATGAGGGCTTTCGTCACTCTCACGCCGCTTTACTCAAGCAGAAGGTAGCGGCTGCAAGCAAGCAAGCAGGGACACCGCACGCGACTACTTGCGAGGCGACGTGAAGACACAGGCTCATCTTCACCTCCACACGCTGGTCGGACAGTAAGGAGCTAATGTTGTTGTGCTAACGCCTTTTGTTTTAACGGCCTGAAGCTAGTTGTTGCTTTTAGCCGTCCCATTATCCTACCTTTAGCCGGGGAGGGAAGAGAGGGTCGTAAAACTCCAATCTGCCTGCTGCTGCTGCAAGCCGCCGTCCCTCTCCCTCCTGAGATACGAGTTTAGCGTCGCTAAATGTCCAGTCAGTAACCAGTCGGGGTTCTTGTGCGCATTCATGCTCTTGTCCGCTTCAGCTTGTGAAAGTGGAGGAGCAATCGCCACGGTATTTTTGATTTTGTGGAGGTGATCATGATGAGGTCACGTTTTATGTCAATAAATCCAAACTATTGTGCAGAACACTTTTATACTTTCACAGGTTGAAGTGGACCAGAGTAGTAAAGTGCATTTGCATTTTGGTGGTGATCGGTCACCGTTTTAGACAACAGAACTGACAAAGCGAGCAATATTACCATGCATGTCTTCCTCGCGTGACGTAGACCGCTGAGACCGAAAACATAGCATAAGCCACGCCCCTTTTTGGGGCAGGGAAATTTGTCGTAAACCTAAACATAAAAAAAGGCCTTAAATCACTACAGAGTCTTTAGGGGGGGACACTTTGGTACTGATGTTCTCTTTACATGCAAACCTATTATATAGGTGTCAATGTCAAGCTCACCCAAGTGTCCCTTTAAGTGGTGAGTGTGTGGCACCAACAGTGCTTTGTGTCACAGGGTTCAAATACCACTCTCTAACTTTGTTACAATTTCTTACAGCCCATGGGAAGCCGTAAACGAGACGTTTTGTTTCACACGATTATTTTAGAATTATGCAGTTGAACAATTTTGATGTAGCGTGTGACGAATCTGCAGACAGGAAACACAAAATTACCAGACTGACATTCCCCAAATGGTCACAGCTGTAACTGGGAGCCAGTTAATCTGGAAACCAGTTGAACCGTAACATCGGTCAAAGCAAAATAACCACTGCCAAATAAATACATGAAATGAAACTACAGGCATAAACCTGGAATGCAATAAGAAGTATACAAACCTGCTCTGTGGAGCACAACACGAGGCTGCTTGCAAACTTCGCCACGCAGTTGAATATATTGCTCGCTCTCTTCTTTTACTCCACAAAATTCCACTTTGTACTTTGGTGTTGTTCTTGCACACATTATCACAGGATAATCCCAACAAATTCGCACTCTATCTCTGCTTGATGATGTCTCGTCTTGTGTGCTTCTCTTTGTTCGCGGCTAGCGAGCTAAGCTAAGCTAACTAGGCCGAGAAGCATCAATGCGCGTCGAGACGAGTTAATCAGGACACAAGGACTTAACAAATGATGTCGCCGTCCTTTAAAGTAGTGATGGATGTCCTTTGTGATGGCTGCGGTCCGTTCAGCACTAATTCCGAAAGAATTATTTTGCTGAAGGTGTTGTTGTTGTTCTAAATACCAATGCCAAACAGACAGTGCGACGCATTGAGGTTGGATGGATGGATTTTGATGAACAAGGGGAAAGGTACAAACAGGTGAAGTCTGTTAGTGGTGGAACCAGGCATCTTTCTGTTGACAAAAATGAAACTGTGGCAAGTATCAAAGTTATGGCTGAAAATCTTTTTTTTTTCCTGAAGGCCATTCAAAATAACCAAAAGTCTTTCAGACTATTCAACTCATATTGAGAGCTCACAGATGCCCGTTGATGTGTCCAATACAGTGGACGAGCTGTATAACCAAAGCAAGGTTCGAATTCTGAGACTTTATCTGTGCACCAAAAAGATGACAGAACAGCAGCCCTAAAGAGATGTGGACAGTGATCACACAGTAAGCCAGCCCACAGTTGTAGATCTCTCTGAAAATGACCAGAATCAAGCCACAAGCTGTTGCTGGGAAAAGGAATTTTAGAATTTCCAAACCACCACAGAATTGATGATGGCGCTTCCACAAGTGGATATCTGGAATTTAACGACACATTACCATGGGACAGTTCGCCAATGCTGGGTGAAGGTGAAGATTCTGAAGGAGTTGTTGTTTTAAGGGGTCAGGACAGGCTGGATGCTGAATCAAGCAAATTTAGAAATACTTTTTCCTGAAAAAGAGGATGATGCACAATATCAAACAATAGATCAGTCACTGTCTACTCCAGTGCCCATAGGGGAGGGAGATGTTCCAGTCCAAGAGGTTTCTGAATCCCAATTAACACAAACCTCTTGTACTGTAACACTGATTGTAAAAAGAGGACACTGTCTCACTGACCTAATCAGTGCCTTGAAAGACCTAGAAATGATTGCATCTGACATTAACATCAAAATGCGTTTACCAAATGGAGAGCTTGAACAGGGAGAAGGAAGTGGTGTTTTGCGAGACTGTCTGACAGAATTCTGGACGGACTTCTATGACAGTTGTACAATGGGAGTTGTAGTTAAAGTCCCATTCATCAGGCATGACTTTCAGTATGAAGAATGGCAGGCTATAGCTAGAGTGTTTGTTTTTGGGTGGAAACAAGCTAGTTACTTCCCGGTGAAACTTGCAATACCATTTCTGGAAGAGGTGCTGTATGGCTTGACAAGCAGGAGTTTCGAGAATTCACTTTTGCTGGATGTATCACATGAAGAAAGATCTATTCTGCAGAGGGCTTCGGAGGTCTTTAATTCAGTGGACACAGATTTAATGCTGGATGTACTTGATGCACATGAATGAAAGCATGGACACATTGCTCTCTATTTTGACACAAATAGTACACAAGGAAATTATTCAGGCACCAATGTAGGTAATTAAGTGCTGGCGTCCTGTTATGGGTTCTCTAGCTAATTTACTACCACCAGAAGGTCTACATCATTTCATTGCACACAAAAAAAACAAATGCAAAAACAGTGAAGGAGCTTCTAAGCTTTCCTGAGGAGATGACACCAGCCCAGTTTACAGGTTCTTGTTACCTGAAAAAATACATCAGGGAAATTGATTGCAACAGTCTTCAGCGTTTCCTGCGGTTCTGTACTGGTTCAGACCTCGTGGACAAACCCATAATCATTGACTTTATAGAAACCACTGATTTCCTCCGCCGTCCACAGTCTTACACATGTGGATGTGTACTGAAGCTACCCATTGGTTACTACAACTATCCAGATTTTTGCAGTGAATTTAACAGCATTCTCACAAGCTCAACGTGGGTAATGGATGTGGTGTAGATAGTCGTACAAACAAGAACTGGATGTAACAGCTCCTATGTATCCTGTTGTATGCAGAGCTGTTGGGGACATTCTCGATGACCTTTCACTCACACAAGTGAAATGCACACTAATGAAGCACGCACGATTGAAATCTTCTCACACATTACTAAAAAGCTCTCACACACACAGTACTGAAAACGCTCACGATACTCCACACTGAGACGTTACACCACACATTTAAACAATCCCTTACACACGACTGAAATCATCAGCACATGCTTTCATATACTTAAATACCCATTTCAGTGCTGTGTGTGAGTGTATCAGAAATGTCAGAATTTCAGTAATGTCTATGAAATGTATATGATTTGTGTGTGTGTGTCCAGAAAAATGTCCATAAAGGCCACTCATACTTTTGTGCCTTCTTTTTTTTCTGGGGCATTTTATTTCACCTGTTTGTAAAGTGGTGTGTTGTTAACTGTTTGACAAGCCAAGTTTGTACAAAATGTTGACATTCATTTTCTTTTTATTTCTTGATTATAAACAGAGTACATCTTTACATTTGATCATTGATTAGGAGAGCAACCAGAGTTATTCTACATGTCACTTTGGTTGTACAGTTTCTACTATTGAAAATGTTGTGAGATTTGTAATAGAATACAGTTCTTGAGCAAACATTGGATCGATAAAATCTTACACTGTTACCTAAAAAGGCTCAGAAAAAAACATTGAGAATAAAAGCATAAAGTGTACACCATACAGTGGCCTACTTGGTCTTGAGTATTTTTTTTATGTTTCATTATAGATTTATGAGCCATTGCCAGTATATGTGGTTGCTGTCTTTGAGAGCAAGGGATCTATTTTTTTGTATGACTTTTAGGACTTGACAGTAACAGGTTAGTTTCTGATCATTTCATATACTGTAAAAACATATCCCATGATTAGAATTGCTATCTACTGTATCACATCATCTGATTACTATTTCAATTATTTCAAATACCTGTGAACGAACTGTGTCCCTCAGATTCAAGTACAAGTCAAGTGCTTGGGACATGGTACATGGAAACTCCCAGTTTGATTCCCCCATTAATATTGTGCATAAATCAAACAGATCCACATCACATGGGACCGAATTTTAAAATGTACAGCTATCTTTACACATGGTCAGATCTTCCGTCAGTGGAACAAGACAGTCTTCTGCACCCCAAATGTGAGGGGCCACGTACATGACATCAGGTATCCCACTGGGAACGTTGATGTTCTTGGAGGGCCTTATACGGTGAGCATTCCAAACACCCCTCTGATTGTCGTTCAATAACTCCTGTTGAAGAAACATGAAAAAGACTTAGCTTTGGTATGCAGTGCATTGTTAAAAAATGTGATTATAGTGAGTGAAATATAGTCCCCTTTATTCTCTGCCTGGTGAAGAAGAACAAATGGCAGGCATCGGGCAAAATCAGATTACCCCCCCAAACCACTTTTACTGTGTCTTCAGTTCACATAAGTGAATATGATTTTTTTTAAATCAATATTATTATTATTAAGGGTAATTCAACAATAATATTATGGGTAATCTGAGAAAATGTATTATTTAAGAAGCGTGTATCAAACTGGCAGCTCTTCCCATTAATCAGTAGCCAGGAAGTATCTCTCAATTTGAAAAAGGTTGGTGACCCCTCGGGTAAAGCGGTATAGGCCGCTTACCTGAATGATTGGCATGAAACAGAACTGTGACAGGGCTTTGTCAACAAAATCCCCAGTGAAGAACCCTTCATCCTTCAGTTCTCCGAGAAGAGTGATCCAGTGTTCGATTCCTTCTTTTCTCATCACTCCCCACCAGCTCTCAATTCTCTGGTTTGCAGTACTTGCCCCTACAATATAACTTCTCTCCGCAGCTCTGTCATCGTCATTTCTCCTTATATACAGTTGAACGTCTCTCGCCACGACGTTCTCTGTGTCCATGTCTGTTCGTACTAGTTTGGGGACGCCGCCACAGCGTTCCACTGCTTCCACAATGTACCCCACAGTAACTTTGGGGTCACTGTTGGTCAGAGCTGCCCGCAGCCAAATGACATAACGCGAGAATGCGTCAATGCAGCCGTTAATGCATATCCCATACGGCTTAAATTTGTCGTATGAATCGATGTGCCACCCTCCTTCTTAGCCGACGGGTCAGACGAAGTTGTGAACTGACGGGGTCCAGTAGAGAGAGGATGATTCTGACTTCTTTTCAGATACAAATATTATGTTGTTTACATTTCGTATACATCCACCGGTAACCGTGATCCCTTCCGGAGCCTTGCAGTTGCTGAGCAATGAAATCGATCCCGGCGTGCAAGTCGTACTTCCGCCGGGAAAGCAACCTGGCTCTCAGCAGTCTATTCAAATGTCTCTCGGTGATAATGATTCCTTGCAAAGCCTGGCTTTTCATGATGTCAATGTAACTCATCCCGAGCCTAAAGTAAAATTCGATCAAGCTGCTCTTGTCAATTGTGTAGCTTTCCCTAGACCTTTCAACTTTGAAAGGTGCGTTCGATTTTCATTATAAACTGACCCGCAAGAGCCACGGCTCCTTTGTGCGCACGCTTTCACTACTTCGTGCGCACGCTGTAACTATTTCGTGCGCACGAATAAGTAGTTCGTGCGGTGGACGTGAAGTCTCGTAAAAGTGGACCTCTGTAAATCAGTGAATTATGTGACGTAGGATGGAGTCATCGGTCAAAATGTATTTGAAAGTTCATGCTCATATTTCCTTTGAAGTAGAATAAAACAATGGACAATATGTGCTTGTTTGGTTTAATCATTGAATATTTCATTTAATATAATGCAAACTAGAATCATATGTTCAGTTTCCTTAATTTTTCCTGGATAACTGGACAAACGCTGATTTCACAATCACTGTCCATTGAGAAATGATCACGTAAAAAAAGAAGACAAAAGGCCTTTGACTAACAAAAAGAATTAATGCATTGTAAACTAAAAAATGATCATATGGAACACACTTCCATAAATCAACTTTTATCAAGCAAACAATTTAGAAGAACAAAAATATATGAAAATAGAAACAATATAAAAGGAACTCGGGTTACACTGAATAGCTTCAACAAATTCCGAAATCAACATAAACAGCCTATTTCATTGAAAAAAAAAAAAAACAGTTTGATTACTTGTATAAATTGTATGTACACTTTCCCACCTTCCTATTAAAAGCCAAAGTTTGTTCACAGTCCATGTATCAATCAAGAAGTTACTTCATATGGAAATCACAAAAACATTGTACATAGCACATACATTGCTTAAAAACGGACCAACAGTGGTAATCGGTAAAAACAGTGGTAAAAAAAACAACAGGATTTTGGTAGGTACAGAGACAAGGAGAAGAGAAAAAATGTTACATTGAATAAAACGTTGCAGATTTTGTAAATAATGATCACGTTAAATACTTTAGCTCAGGGGTGCTCACACTTTTTCAGCATGCGAACTACTAATAAAATGACCAAGTCAAAATGATCTACCTTTCGGGTAGAGTAAGTTTTGCATATTTGTAGTGGGTAGGTCCTACCCACTACAAAAGTGCAAAACACATTTATTTTCAAATATATTCAACATTTTTTATTTACAATGTATGCTGATGTACCTTGCATAACCGCATGAGCCAATGTTGCACAACACAACATAACTATGAACATGTATTTTTTTTTTTGTTACAGTATGCCGCCCATTGATTGAATGTGAGACTCGAGTTCCTTTTAGAGATGTTTATTCGTCAGCAATACGCCGCAAAACGCCAACACAGTTGGTAGAACTAAAAGTTTAGACATACAACATAAAACAACATATTACATTTATGACAAAGATAGCTTTGCTTAGCGCAAAGCTAATCACGATAGACAATGCAGAATGACCACTTTGGGCTGCTTTCAACCAACAGCAGTTTTCTCCCAGTGATAATCATCACTGTCAAAAATGTGATGCTTCAACAAACTTGTTGTATTCATTTAGTATATTCACTCTGCTTTGGCAAAACAACGAGGAAAAAGTAAGCAACACGCATGGTGAATGCTGCCAAGTCTTTGCGAAAAGCAGACGGAGATTCTGTGAGACGCAACTTCCGGGATGACATTTTCAAAATTAAGGCATCGTATTTCAAAATACAGATGGCTGCCATTACAAATGTCATGCGATCTACCAATACTACCTTTCCGATTAACGGGTAGATCGCGATCTACATATTGAGCACCCCTGCTTTAGCTGTTAAACATTAACATTTTCATTTAAGACTTCTTGATTATTGCAGTTGTCACCAGCACACTTGTGTCTCTTGACAGAAACTTTCCATGAGAAGTATTGGCCACAAACTGAGCAGGCAAAAGGTTTCTCACCAGTGTGGGTTCTGGTGTGACTTATTAGGCTTCCCTTCTGAGAGAATCTTTGGTCACAAACTGAGCAGGCAAAAGGTTTCTCACCAGTGTGTGTTCTTATGTGTTGTTTTAAGGTTGACTTCTGAGAGAATCTTTGGCCACAAACTGAGCAGGCAAAAGGTTTCTCATTAGTATGTGTTCTGGTGTGACTTATTAAGTTTCCCTTGCGAGAGAATCTTTGGCCACAAACTGAACAGGCAAAATGTTTCTCACCAGTGTGGGTTCTGGTGTGACTTATTAAGCTTAACTTATGAGAGAATGTTTGGCCACAAACTGAACAGGCAAAAGGTTTCTCACCAGTGTGTGTTCTTACGTGGTCTTTTAAGGTGGACTTTCGAGAGAACATTTGGCCACAATCTGAACAAGCAAAAGGTTTCTCACCCGTGTGTGTTCTTATGTGTAGTTTTAAGAATGAATTACGAGAGAATCTTTGTCCACAATGTGAACATGCAAAAGGTTTCTCACCAGTGTGTGTTCTGGTGTGACTTATTAAGCTTCCCTTCTGAGAGAATCTTTGGCCACAATGTGAACATGCAAAAGGTTTCTCACCAGTATGTGTTCGGGTGTGACCTATTAAGTGTTCCTTCCGAGAGAATCTTTGGCCACAAACTGAGCAGGAAAAAGGTTTCTCTTCAGAGTGTATTCTCATGTGTTTTAAACGTCCTTTGAAAGCACAGGTTTTCCCACACGCAGAACATTTCCAGCATTTGTTGTCATTGTTACATGTCATATCACCTTCACATTCTTCATCATCATTCTCACCATTTGATGATGTCTCATCAGTATCAGATAGTGGAGGTCGGAGGCCGTCTACTTGTGATCCTCCCCAGTGGTCCCCATCACCTTCTGTTGTCACGTGTTGACGTGAGCTGCTGCTTGGAGGCTCCGCCCCTCTGCTCACCTCACTTTGACCTTCATCTTTACTCTTCAAAGATACATTAGTCGATGACAACTTGCAGATATCCTGCTCCTCCTCGTCTTTGATGTAGGGGGGCTCTTCTCCCTCCTCTTTTATGCAGGGTTGCTCTCGCTCATCCTCCTGTTTAACATAACGGGAATGTTGCTTGTCGTCTTCTTTAAAGTGGGGGATCTCTTCGTCCTCCTCTTCCTCTTTAATATGAGGATAAACATATTCACTGATGTCTGAAAGACACAAAAACACAAATGCACATGGCATTAGGGCTGTCCCAAACAATTATTTTTCTCCCGATTAATCTATCAACTATTTTTGATGAAGAAGATGCCATACTGAAATATTACAATGATTTTGAAAAGGCACACATTATATATTAGTGCAGTCACGGACATGTAAGCAGGCCAGGGTTTCTTCTATTTTTTTTTTTTTTTAAAGCAGCGGGAGCAGGACATATCTTAAATACGAGGTGCATGCTGTGCTGCGCCCAGAGTCTGCATAGAGACGGTGAAACCGAGAGCGGAGTAGATATATACACAGATGTCACGTTATTGTTTCTGGATACATAAAGCAACGGAATCAGGAACGTTACCTACAAGCACCAACGCAGTTTGACTGGAGTGAAATAGCTCCGCAAATGTTAGCCCCATAATGCACAAAGCTGAATCACAACATTGTGTGATTTTGACTGCAACCCGCTGATTTGAGAAATGAAACCTCACGATGCACGTTAATATGTTGCACTTAACAGCAACTTTAGTAAAACCGGGTCATATTAGTAGTTAGTTAGATGGACTTATGATCCTTTTTGCATTCTGTCGTCTTCCAGCAGCACCTGGGTGACGGCCCTTCAGGTGTTCATTCATCACTAATGTGGTACGCCAACTCGGTTACAGACGACCAACTCGTTTGACTTTTTGTTGAAATATGTCCATACTTTGGACTTTGTCTGCTTTTTTAGCTGATTCGTAGTAGCGCTCTCCTCTTCCCCGCCCGGAACACAGACAGGATCCGGAAACTCCGCCATTTCTGCTGCTCCTTCTTTTCTGCTGTGGGCACTTGTTTACAACTGACAGTATGCACGTGTTGATGCATTTACGTCATTGACCCTCGATGGTATGTTGTGCGGGCCGACGTATTTACGTCATCGGTGACGTCGACTATTTCGACTAGTCGGGACAGCCTAGTTATAATAAACACAGTACATTTACAGTGTGTTGAATGTATATATCCGTCTTGTCTTTTATCTTTCCATTCCAACAATAATTTACAGAAAAATATAGCATATTTTGGAGATAGTAATTGCAATTAAATGCGATTAATTACATTTTAAGATGTGATTAACCTGATGAAACTTTTTAATTGTTTAACAGCTCTAATCAAAATAAGAAGCATCTTAATGCTGTACCTCACATTGCTGCTGAGAGGTGGATGGAGAAAGACGAGAGGAGGGTGAAAAAGGCAAAAGATACTGCACGATCGAGACGCTCTGTGCATGCTCAATTGCAAGGAAAGCTGGTCTTTGTAGTACTGGAAGTGCTTGTATGCGGAAGTGTGCGTTGTTTGGAGCGCAACCCACCGCAAATACACAAGCAGAGATAAACAAGCACAGAGACGCAGCACAAAAGCAGATTTTTGGAGCGAGGAGGAAACCGGCTGCTTCATTCCTGTGGTGAGTGACATGAATATCAAGTGTTTTACTGACAGTTGAAAGTAACGAGCGGAAATTAGGTCTATTTGAGTCTTGGCGCCATGTGTCGCTGTACACGGTGGGTTGTTCTAATGCCGGGGCAACTCTTTCCGCTTAATCACGTAAACGAGTTATTCATAATGTTTCAGAAATCAGAATTTTGACCCTAATCCGAATATTGAGTGCATGTAAACGTAGTCACGATGGTGCCGGGGACAGAACGGCGGAGGAGGCACGGGCGTCGTAAAGTCGAAACTTCGTAGATCGCGTAAGTAAGTCGTAATTCGATGACTTCCTGTAAAGCAGTTACATTAGAACTCTCCCCTCGCTCACTTCTTAGCCAGCTAATGAGCATTAAAAGCGGAAGTCAACACAAACATTTTTTTTTCAAGAATATGTTCTATGCAAGCCCACTAGTTGAAACAGGGCATTCAAATATTGCGTTTGTGGAATAAGTGTTAATGCACTCGTTTTTAGCCATCTCTGGGGCGGCCATTTTGTCCTCTGTCGACTGAAAATGACATCACAAGTGCTCACAACGACCAATCACGGCTCATATTCAGAAAACAGGTCAGCCGTTTGGGTTGACTTCCACTTTAAAGGGACACTGGGATGAGCTTAAAGGATGGTGGGGCCGGATGGCCACGTTTTCACTAACAAGTTCATTTTATATATTTTTTGATCAGGAAAATGAAAAGAGTTGTCATTTTCTATTTTATCAATAAATTTGGGAGAAATTAGGAAATAAGTGACTCTATGAATAACGCCCCTTGTTAATGAGCAGAATGGCCGCGCCCCCTACCGTTCTATCCTTGTTCGGCCGGAGTCACGGCATGAACCGATTACAAACCCCCCATTGGAAATCATTGTACTTTCATTGCTTATAACGTCCTAACAAGGTGATCAATTGGCACCAAAATTTATGTGGACATCTCTACTAATGCCCACTTCAACATATCAAAAGGATTAACCTCTCCGTGACTTATTTATATGAGAATGAGGAAATGTGGAAGTCAGCAGAGCTACATAGGCTGGAACCAGCGCCCACTGCTTCTTTGCTTGAAAAAAAAAAACAAGTAAGTGTTAATGCACTCGTTTTTAGCCATCTCTGGGGCGGCCATTTTGTCCTCTGTCCACTGAAAATGACATCACAACTACTCACAACGACCAATCACGGCTCAGATTCAGAAAACAGGTCAGCTGTGATTGGTCATTGTGATGTCATTTTCAGTCGACAGAAGACAAAATGGCCGCCCCCGGCGATGGCTAAAAACAAGTGCATTTTGCTGCTTAACTTATATTCCACAAATGCAAAATTAATCAGAATGCCGTGTTTTAACTAGTGGGCCTGCTGGGAATATATTCTTGAAAAAAATATTTTAGGGGTTGACTTCCACTTTAAATAAACCTCTAACGTTATCATCTCTCCTGCAGCGTCATGCACTGATTTTTTTTTTTTTTGCTGGGTGTAGGCGGACGTAAGGAGGGAACCGCTTTAAAAGGACGGGGTCAGAGGACGATAATTTCTCTGAATAAGGACGGAGGGACGAGGCCGGAAGGGTACCCAGGTCACGCAGAGGGGACAGACCGGCAAAAAGTCAAGTGCCCAGCTCTGCTGTGCTGAGTTCATTTGGCATGAACAAATGTTCAGCAGACCTGCACATAAAAGGCAATGAATAAAAATAAAGAGGCAAAAACCTTGAACGCATTTTACCCAAACAACTTCACCTGACCATCATTACCATCAGAGGTGGGTAGTAATGAGTTAGATTTACTCCGTTACATTTACTTGAGCAAGTTTGTTTACCTGTTAGTAAGATGCTTGCTGAAAGTACAGGGGCTGAAATTTTGTGCGACTTGTGCTTAATTTCTTTTATTTATACCATTATTATTTTATTGTTTATTAAAGTACTTCAATTTAACTTAAGATTATTTTAAGATATTCTTTAATCGAATGTAATTCATTTTATTGATTGCATGGACTTTGATTTGCCTGAAGATGATTATTTTGTATTTTCGTCTAGTTGAATGATTGGTTTTAAAAAACAAAAAATAAATTAGACATTGCTAGTCACTCAGTACATGAGTAGTTTTTTCACCAAGTACTTTTTTACTTTCACTCAAGTAATTATATGGATGACGACTATTTACTTCTACTTGAGTCATATTATTCTGAAGTAACAGTACTTTTGCTTGAGTACAATTTTTGGCTACTCTACCCACCTCTGATTACCATACACTCGTAAAGATTACATTGAAATACAAACACACACGTGACGTGTAGATTTTTAACGACAGAAAGTCGTTCTTTACAAATCAAGTGAGAGTAAGAAGTGTATAAACCTGCTCCGTGTAGCACAACACTAGTCTGCTTGCAGACTTCGCCCAGCAGTTGAAGTTGTTGCTCGTTCTCGTCTTTTATTCCACAAAGTTCCTCCTCGTATTTTGTTGTCGTCATTGCACACATTCTCACACGACAATCCCAACTAATTCGTACTTTATTTCTGCTTGACGATCTGTCGTGTACTTCTCTTTGTTAGCGGCTAGCGAGCTAAACCAAGCTAGGCCAACTTGGCCGAGAAGCATCAACAGGGGCCGAAAGGAGTTCATCCTGACACAAAGACTTAATTAATCAATGATGTCGTCGTCCTTTAAAGTAGCGATGGACGTCCTGTGTGGAGGTCGTGGTTCGTTCGAACACATATTGAGCCAAGTAAGACCAAGGGCAATTTGCGGTAGCTAGCTGTAGTGGTCGAGGCTAGTGTTGGGTCGTTCGCGAACGATTCGTTCAAAAAGAACGAATCTTTTCAGTGAACGTGAGTGAATGGATCACTTCCTGAAGGGATTCGTTCTTTTCTCAGTTCATTTGAGCTCAGCCACGCGCATGTGGTCAATCTTCGCGATCGGCCAATCAGCAGCCAACGTCAGATGTAAACGGGATTTACTGAACATACTGCCACGCTATTGGCCTTCACGAAGGAATCAGTGATGTCATTTCCCGTTCAACAACGATTCAGTGAGTGAACGTATCGCTGCCATTTCTCGTTCACTCGAACGAGAACTGCATGCAGTCAGTGAGTGAACTGAGTTTTGCTAAGAATGATTCGCGATTCGCCAAGGAAGGAACCACTCATCAACACCACTCCTTTCGTGTTCGCGGGGCCAGGCTTTCTTTGGCATCCGTTTCTCCAAGCTAACGGCTAATGTTAAGCCCATCCAAGTACCGGGGGCAAGCGCATGAAAACAAATAAGAGCTCTGACAAACTTAAAGTTCCTCGCCAGATCGTGATGAGGCGCCCCGGTCTGCTGCAGCTGGGAGATGACGTTGTTGTGGACATGGTACAACTTTATTTGAAAACATTTATTACAATACACATATGTGCACTTAGATATTATTATCCTCTCTGTCTACTGCAACTATAATGTGGTGCGATCATCATAATGTTGGTTTGCCATTAAGTTGTACTTTTATTTCAAATCTTGTTTGGTGCTCGAGTGTTTTATTAACTCTTGTTTTTATTTCAGCGCAACAGAACGTTTAACCAGACATCCGCTTCATTTGACAAGCCTGCACTTCGTAACGCATGAAAACAAAAATACACCGGGCGCGTGACGGCCGTGTTTTATGTCCTCCAAAATAACAAATATTTATATATGTAGGCATAGTGTCTACTGCGATTATTGTTGTTGTTAGTATTTATCACCGTTATTATAACCATGATTATAATGGTTATGATGATGTTTTTATATATTTGAGTGTTTATTTGTGTGTTTTTTTATTTTTTTTTTTTTTGAAAGTCCGGTTTGAGCGATTCTTTTTGATGAACTGATTCTAATGATTTTATTCACTTAAAAGAACTGTTATGCCCATCACTAGTCGCGGCAGACTTTACGTCACTTCCGCCTACGTCGTGACCGCTGCTTCATCGATACCTCAATCGAGGCACTGTCAACACAACAGCAATGTTGATACCTTTATAAAAATAACAATCATATGTGCAAGAGCATCCTAACAATAGATTGACAAATGTGCTTTCATGACAAGATGGTAACAATATTACAAAATATCAGATGTAAAAGAAAACTGCACTGCACAACTGCACATTAAACGCTTTAAATTTCTTATCAAACCGAATTTAGAATGCTTAATAATCACGCTTTGAACAATTTAGGCCGCTAAGTGACATTTATTTACGCTTCCGTCGGGATTCGAAATGGGTCAGCCAAAAGAAAACACTCCTCCCGCGAGACACTTGTTTATTGCGATGGTTAACTGAGGTGTGCCCACTATCCGCGGTTGGGCTGGTCATGTGCGTTTGGGGGAGTTTATTCAAATTTCAAACATTTAGGCGAGCCGTGTTTTTTCGTCGCTCCCTGCACATCGAGCACAAAGGAGGAAGGGTAAACTGACATTTCCTTTCAAGCACTTTCTCCTCTTTTTCTTATCTGATCAAGTTAGCTTTCATGACTGCAGTTTACTTTCGTTTTCTTGCTCGGCTATGGAAGTAAATCTGTGCCATCGGAGTTTGAATGCGAAATTCTAACGCTGAATTTTTTTAGCGCTGAAATTCAACATGTAAAAAAATTAGTATGCAAAAAAAATTCAGCAGCAAAATATTCGCCAGCAAAAATAATTCAATTGCAAAAATTCGCCTGCAGAAAATTCGCTGTCATAAAAATTCGCCGTCAAAAAATTCGCCGTCATAAAAATTCGCCGTCAAAAAATGCGCTGTCATAAAAATTCAGATGCACAATCTGGGTATTTGAGGAGAAGCAATCGATTCCGGTGTTCAGTCATCCAACGTCCAACCAATCAGGTTTAGCTCCGCTGGTCAAGTGACTCCCGACGCGGAAAAAGAGGTTGTACAATGTCTCCCAATGCAACTGGTGCTCCGCAGTGAGTTTGTTTACTCTATTTGCCCTTTGTGTTCGTAAAATTGAGTAATAGTTATTACTTGCCATGTTGCACAATATGCCGACTTAGTGAACAATAGTTGCATTGAACTTTTATCGAGGTGGCGTTCGTGAAAACTGCATAACTTGGCACAAGCTCGCCCCATGAATAACTCCATGCTGTGTGTCGGTAGCTCACTTCACTTGCTAGTTACGCTGTCACCTCGGCTTTCTGCAGTGATCCAGATTCGACTTCGTTCTCACTCACTGGCAAACATTTGAAACAAAAGTGTTTGGAATGAATTATTGTCCCATTCGTGATTCCTAACGTGTGTAATGTTGAAAGTTCGAGAGATTATTATGTTGGCATCGTCAAGGATAAGATAAGATAAGAAGGCCTTTATTTATCCCACAGTGGGGAAATTTTCAGTGTTACAGCAGCAAAGATATAGGTCACACAGGGACGGCGGCATAATGTAGCCATTAATGTATAACATTAACGGCAAACATTCAGGATCAACCCTCTGTAAATATACGCAGTAACGTGTATACACACATGTATATACACCGCAACACACATCTACATAAAAAGTATGAGGAACACTCATTTTAGCCTGTACATAGTACAGAGGAAAAATACTCTAGGTAAGTGACAGTGCTGCAGTACTGTAGTGAAATGTAAGGAACAGCATTGGATAAAAATAAAACTACGGTATTACAGTAGTGGGGAATGTTGGGTATTGCACGATATGAGCTCAGGTGCAGGACTGCACAATTGCACTAATGTCCGCCAGTTTGTAGAGACTACACAATGTTCTTGTTAAAGAGTCTGACAGTAGCAGGCAAGAAGGAGCGGCGGAATCTCTCCTTTGCACAGCGAGGGTGTAACAGTCTGTCACTGAAGGAGCTGTGGAGTGCTGTTAGGGTGCCCTGGAGGGGGTGGTCCGGGTTGTCCAGCATTGATGACAGCTTCGTCAACATCCTCCTGTCCCCCACCGAGTCCACAGAGTCCAGGGAGCAGCGCAGGACAGAGCCGGCCCTCCTGACCAGTTTGTCCAGCCGCTTCTTGTCCCGGGCCGAGACGCCACCTGCCCAGGTGACCACTCCCTGGAAGATGACCGATGCAACCACCGAGTCATAAAGGTTCCTGAGGAGTGTCCCCTGAACCCCAAAAGACCTCGGTCTCCTGAGTAGGAAGAGTCTGCTCTGACTCTTCCTATAGAGGGCGTCTGTGTTGTCCCTCCAGTCCAGTTTATTGTTCAGATGAACACCCAGGTACTTGTAAGTTGAGACTCTCTCAACATCTGTTCCCCGGATATTCACTGGTGCAGGTGAAGAGTGCTGGCGCCTACCGAAATCCACCACCATTTCTTTGGATATCCCCGCATTGATCAGGAGGCGGTTCTGCTAGCACCAGTCCACAAAACCCTGAGTAAGTTCTCTGTACTCCCGATCATCTCCGCCTGTGATGAGGCCGACAATCGCAGAGTCGTCAGAGAACTTCTGCAGGTGACAGGTAGGGGTGCTGTAGTTGAAGTCCGAGGTGTAGAGGGTGAACAGGAAGGGTGCCAAGACAGTTCCCTGTGGGGCCCCCATGCTACAGAGAAGCACGTCAGACACACAGTCCTGTATCCTCACATACTGTGGCCGGTTTGTGAGGTAGTCCTGGATCCATGTGGTGAGGTGGTGGGCCACCCCCGCCCGCTCTAGCTAGTATCCCAATAGGGTGGGCTGGATGGTGTTGAAAGCACTGGAGAAATCAAAGAACATGATCCTCACAGTGCTCCCCGCCTTCTCCAGGTGGGAGAGTGAAGTGTGGAGGAGGTAGATGATGGCTTCATCCACACTGATGCCAGGCTGGTATGCGAACTGGAGTGGGTCCATTGAGGAGCTCACCAGGGGGCGCGGGTGGACAAGGACCAGTCCCTCCAGGGTCTTCATCAGGTGAGATGTCAGCGCCACTGGTCTGAAGCTGTTGTGCTCCTTCGGGTGGGGGGTCTTGGGCACCGGGACCAGGCAGGATGTTTTCCATAGCTGGGGGACCCTGCCCAGCTTCAGGCTCAGGTTGAACATGTGCTGGACAATTCCACACAGCTGGTCTGCGCAGGATTTGAGGAGCTGGGGGCTGATGCCATCTGGACCCGCTGCCTTCCTCGCCTTCATCTTCTTCAGCTGGTTCTTCACCTGAGATGTTGTGAAGGCCAAGGCTGGGCAGGAGGGGGTGGTGGCTGTCTGGTGTAGCTGGGAGCTGCAGACTGTGGAGAAAAGAGGGGCGGGGGTGATACACCCAGCAGGAGGAATAGGTGGAGGATGCAGCAGCCTGAGTGGAGGCAGGCATCTGATCGAACCTATTGAAAAAGAGGTTCAGCTCATTTGCCCACTGCAGGTCCTCACCAGTCCGCGTCTTGGGTTGTCCGTGGCCTGAGATGGTCTTCAGGCCCCTCCAGACTCTCCTGGAATTATTTTACAGCAGCTGCTCCTCCATCCTCTTCCTCTAGGACCTTTTCCCCTCTCTGATCCTCCTCCTCAGCTGGCGCTGCACAATCTACCACACCTCTTTGTTGGCTGACGCAAAAGCCCTCGTCTTCTCCTTCAGGAGAGCTGTAACGTCTGGTGTGATCCAGGGTTTGTTGTTGGAGAAACACCTTACTGTCCTAGTGGGTATGGTGTTCTCCATGCAGAAATTTAGAGATGGGAAAGCTTCCAAAACTTCCTTTCTGTTGATTGCGATTTTGTGCAATCTTAGGTTTGATTTTGAGAGTGTGTCACGGGTTCTTTGTAAAAGCCGGGCCCCGATCACACATTAATGCTGCCGCGCACGCGGGCCGCGATCACACATTAATTCCGCCGCGCACGTGCACCGTAAAAAAATAAAAAACGTTTTTACGGGAAAAAAACGGCAGCTGTGGTTGCCGGAATAATACTGTAAAAAATACAGCAGACTGTACAACACATTACAGAACAACCTGTAAATTTTATAGGATAAAACTGTAATCCTCTCCAAAAATTGACATGATAAACTGGTAAATTCAACACAATTTTGCAGCTAAATTAACACAACTATGCCTTTTATTCAAGCCATTTTCCCCGTATAATTTACATGCAGCAGTTGCTTATATACATCTAATCCCAGTTCAATTTCAATGAAAAAAACAGACGCAATACATTATTAAACAGTAAAAGCCTCATTGAAAGTCAGTGATTTTACTGAATTATTCTGCTTATTTTATTAAAATGTTCTGTTTCATGCAATATAATTTGTAGTATTTTTTTACGATGTTTTGTTGTGAAATAAACATCTACTTACTATCATTGAATTATTTGACGAAAGTCTTCATTAAATGAGTATTACTGGTAAATATGGACATACACAGTCAAACTGACAATGTCAAACCAAGATTTTCATCTGTAATGTTTACTGTTAAAACTAAAACCACCAAAAGAAAAATGAATGGGACACAGATAAAAAGTAGACAGCTTTTATACTTGATTACATTTAAACTGCCGTGAGTTTTTGTTTGACTTTTACCAGAAATTATTTCTGTAGAAACACTAGTGTTTTTCTCTGAGAAGCTAAACTCGCTCAACGCTTGTTTAATTGTCTCGCTGTAAAGGTTGGGGTAAAATGTACAGCTGTCTTTGACATGCAAAGGCTGACTGCTTCCAGACCCCACTGAAACATAAGCCTGAAACATCTGATGTCTCTCAGACAAAGTGAGGCAGACATTTTTAAAGTTTTTCAGATGCCTAGCACATCTCTTAAAGTAGCTGTGCTTACTTTCGAAGCGCATCGTCCACAGTCGTATCAGGGGGCCAAACTTCAAAATCAGTGTCGGATAGTGTCGCAAATAGTGATGCTTTGGTTTTAATTTACACTCCGGGAACAAACACTTCCTTGATTCCAAATATTCTTGGATTATAATGTCAAGATAGGTTACCTGTGCCAGAGAAATTCTTTGTGCACAAACGAGATCAACAATATCTTTAAGTTGGAGAGTTAACTGCCACAATATATGTGAATAGGACCATATTTCCTTGTACAATTGATATATTACTGTATTTTAAACAGTGAAATATTGTTATACTTGAACGAATGCAATACAGTTAAAAATACAATATTGCTTGGTCAAAAGAACGGAAATAAATTGTATACCATTTTACAAATTTGTATATCTCATGCACTGATTTGCGTTTCTTGGCTGGCAGCCAATCAGAGTGATTGTCACTGACACCACTTTGCAGACTGCTGTTGGTGTATTATTCATTCAATTCATATCTAAAAAGCACGATGACACAAAAATATATTAATTTTCCACAATTCTAAACACTACTTTTTAATTTAGGTTTGTTCCCACTTCCACCATGAATGTGCTGGGCAAAATTCTGGACATGTATGCATTGTACTTTTGAAACCATGACTGAGGACCGCACAACAAACAATGGTCCCTGCCATTGTTATGTAACCTTTTTGGTGTAAAGGCAAAGCCTTTGTAATCTTCTGGCGAAGTTTTAAGGACGAAGCGAAACTGAACGTCTTTAGTAATCGTAAGTGTGTTACATCGTTAAGTGACATGCCTGTTAATCTAAAGTTAATGTTGTGAGTTAACGCTGTTCACCTAAATGCTGTTAATGCCAACACGGATAAGGAGGGTTGTATTATTTAATTCCTTTCATCTGATGTTATTCAGTGAAATTGAATGGGATTTGATGTAAAGCAAGCAACTGCTGTATGTACATTTTACAGGAAATTGTATATATATATATATATATATATATATATATATATATATATATATATATATATATATATATATATATATATATATATATATATATATGGAAAAATCAGGCTGGGCCTGAATATTTCCCGCACTGAGCACAATCTTCCTGTCCCAACACATCGTATATTCAAATAAAATGACAAACTGAATAATATGAAGTTCAGATATTCCTTAGACAACCACGATTATGCCATTCTTAATATTCAATACAATAAAAAACAACGAAACGCAAATTTAAAAAAAATTAAATAATAATTTACAAAAAATTTAAAAGCATATTTTTTTTCATGAATCTCACTGTGTGGACAGTCTGTCAATCTGAGCGGGCCTGCGCACTCCCAAGCCCACCCATAACTCCACCCCTGACACACACACTATACCGCACTTTTACATACTCCAGCTATCTTTATATGTTTTTTGTATTCCATTTTGTTAACCAATAAAACAATTTAAAATAAATAAAAAATAAAACCATAATGAAAATTTAAAATATTTTCAATTTTTTTTTTTTAACTATAAACTAAACTAAAAAATGGCAGTGACTATTTTTGTTGTTTGTTTGGGGCAAAATCTGAGTCTCTTGGGAATGTTTGGCACAAGGCCACTTGAATATTGACTACAGAAGAAATAGGATTTCACATCATATCACAGAGTTTTACAATTGCCTGACAGTACATGAGAATAGGCATTCTGTGTTATAAAACTGTGTGGGTATCCCTTCACATTTTCTGTTAGGCCTAACCTGCAGACTATTAAGAAAAAAAGACAGGTGAGGCCTGTTGACTGTTTCGCCATTATTTTTTGAAAAATAATTCTCAACTTACTTATGCTGTTTATAACATCACCCTATGTTTGGTGTGCAGACTTGCACTGTACCGAGGCTTCTCCTGGGCAACATATGTTTCAGTGGCAAATCCCTCATGAATACTCTATTGAGTTGTAAAATGGTAGGGAGCTAGCTGGGGACGGTGTGTCTGAGTACTGCTAATCTGGCAGGTAATGGGTGCATTTACAAAAGAAAGGTGGCCAATTGTAGGCTGTTGAGTTGTTAGTTCAAAAAATATACAGGTGTATTTTCACATAGTTACTGCGTATATTTACATAGGTTTGATCCTGAATGTTTGCCGTGAATGTTACACATTGTCTACATTATGCCGCCGTCCCCGTGTGACCTATATCTTTGCTGCTGTAACACTGAAAATTTCCCCACGGTGGGATCAATAAAGGCCTTCTTATTCTTATTCTTATGAAAATGGCAAATTTCACTGGGTCTTATCCATGTGGCCTATTCAATACCGGGTAATCTCATCTCATCTGCTTTGTGCTTTTTGATAGGTGCCTCTGTGGGAAGTGTGCCACTATGCCAACAGAAGCACAGAATATTTGCTGTCGGGAAATTTCCATGGTATCATTCCACTACGATTAAATTTGTTATTTGTATCACACCTCAATATTATACTTAGTATTCAAAAATACCAGAAGAAGACTTTGTGAAGTTGAAGGAGAGTTGCAGTGTATGGTTGACCATCCAGGATTGGACCCTGTCTGCCTGAATGTATACTCATTGCAAAATGCTATGCAGATTTACAGAGCAGATTACAGGCCACTGCACTACAGAACAATTTACCAGTAAAATATGTTTTGAGAAGGATTTCATTTACAGTCTTATGAATAAACAACAAAATTGTGAGAAAAAAAATCTGACATTAGTAACAGAAATTAGTGAAATTAAAATTAATAATGCGATGACCACACTGAAAAAAGGAATTTATTGTAGTCTTTTCAGGTATCTGGCATATCGTTCTTTTGTGAGCTGGTGCTGGGGACTCCTTGGGCGCACAATCAGGGTGGTTATTCCAGCATGTGTGGTACTTCACATCGGCTCTGAATTTCCAGAGGACGACAGCCTGTTCACCGGATTCAAACGGGCCCTCGTCTGAACCTGGACATATAGATGGCAACAACCTTCTCCTTGTCGGGCCTCTCATACTGTCTCTACCTGTGATCGCTCAGCATTTTCATTGTAATGCATTCATACAATTGTAATACAATAAGTGTCAAATTATGATACACATTTTTTTTTACCTGCATAGCATTACAATGAAGGGAAAGACAACAGTTTAGGGGGCAAAACGAAGGATGACGGAATTAAAAGATTCCAAAGATGAAGTTTGAAGGTGAGGGCCTAATTTTACAACATCCTAAAATGTTCGGGTTTTTTTTGTTTTTTTTAAGCAACCTTGCCAACTTGTCAAAAGCTGGTGATTCTGTGAACGACATAGAAACATCATTTTAGAAAATAATATATTTTATAGTACAATTTGATCTCAGGTGGAATTCACTGTAGCTGTGTAGTTGTCTGCATTGGTAATATACCTGCTTGGAGCCATTTGTTTTTGTCCGTTGTCTTGCGGGTTTCATGCTCACAAATTGGGTAAAGAGGATCCTCGTGTGTGTGGATGTTTCGCACGTGGTTCAGAATCGCATTCCACCTTGCAATTGCAATTCCTGGGCTGCTCCCTGGACTCTGTGGACTCGGTGGGAGACAGGAGGATGTTGGCCAAGCTGTCATCAATGCTGGACAACCCGGACCACCTCCTCCAGGGCACCCTAACAGCACTCCACAGCTCCTTCAGTGACAGATTGTTACACCCTCGCTGTGCAAAGGAGAGATTCCGCCGCTCCTTCTTGCCTGCTGCTGTCAGACTCTTTAACAAGAACATTGTGTAGTCTCTACAAAATGGCGGACATTAGTGCAATTGTGCAGTCCTGCACCTGAGCTTAAATCGTGCAATACTCAACATTCCCCACTACTGTTAGTCTAGTTTCATTTTTATCCAATGCTGTTCCTTACATTTCACTGCAGCACTGCAGCACTGTCACTTAGAGTATTTTTTCCTCTGTACTATGTACAGGCCAAAATGAGTGTTCCTCATACTTTTTATGTAGATGTATGTTGGTGTGTATATACATGTGTATATACACATGGTTACTGCGTATATTTACATAGGTTTGATCCTGAATGTTTGCCGTGAATGTTATACATTAATGGCTACATTATGCAGCCGTCCCTGTGTGATCTATATCTTTGCTGCTGTAACACTGAAAATTTCCCCACTGTGGGATCAATAAAGGCCTTCTTATCTTATCTTATCAGATGTTTATTGATAAACAAGGAAGAATGCAACCGATCCAATTTTAATAGCCAAATAAATAAGTATGTTCTACCCGAACTTATGTAACTCAGCATTTTCTGAAGAAGCTGCTGATAGTTTCTCTAGATCAAATTCAGGTTCTCACCCCTCAAATTGATAATGACATGAGAGACAATTGTGATAAATCCTACATGAATGCGCACACGAACCCCGACTGGTTGTATTTCGGACATTTAGCGACGCTAAACTCGAGTCTCAGGAGGGAGAGAGACGGCGGCTTGCAGCAGCAGGCAGATTGGAGACCCCCGCTTCCCTCACCGGCTAAAGGTAGGATTGGGACACCGGAAGTTTAGCAACAACTAGCTTCAGGCCGTTAAAACAAAAGGTGCTAGCACAACAACATTAGCTCCTTACTGTTCACCCAGCGTGTGGAGGTGAAGATGAGTCCGTGTCTTCATGTCGCCGCTACACTGCTGTGCCGCGGCACACAATTTGAAAAACACCGTTTTATTCGACTAAAACACACACACGCACACAGACATTAAGTTTGCTCTGAAGTTTGTGCCAGAAAATCATTACAAAGATAGAACAGATTGTGTGTAGACATCCATCCATCCATCCATTATCGATACCGCTTATCCTCACAAGGGTCGCGGGCGTGCTGGAGCCTATCCCAGCTGTCTTTGGGCAGTAGGCGGGGGACACCCTGAATTGGTTGCCAGCCAATCGCAGGGCACACAGAGACAAACAAACATCCGCACTCACAATCACACCTAGGGGCAATTTAGAGTGATCAATCAACCTGCCATGCATGTTTTTGGAATGTGGGAGGAAACCGGAGTACCCGGAGAAAACCCACGCAGGCACGGGGAGAACATGCAAACTCCACACAGGGAGGCCAGAGCCGGGATCGAACCCACGACCTCTGAACCGTGAGGCGGATGTGCTAACCAGTTGACCACCGTGCCGCTGTGTGTAGACATTACAAACATATTTTAACCGCGATCTAAGATGGCCGACCGTCTTTGCGTGGGCGACTCTTCACAATCGAGAGTTAGAACTTGAAGTGAACAAACCTGCTCTGCGTGAGCCAACAGGGGACATCTTGAAAACAGAGTCGTTGTCCTCTTTTGCTCCACAAAGTTCTTCCTCGTATTCTGCTGTCGTTCTTGAGCACATTTTCACTCAACAATCACTGCACTTCAAGCTCACGCTGGATTTCTGCTGAGCGATGTGTGGATTCCAAACACGTCCTCTTTGTTAGCGGATTGCAAGCTAAGCCAAGCTAAGATATGCTAGGCCAGGCCAGGCCAGGCCCTGAGACGATTTACAGCGTAGACGGAGATTTAACATAAGATATTAAGTCAACAAAAGTAGCGATAGGCGTCTGTGTTGGGTCTTTTGAGTACATTTGATACAAATTCAGGAAGATGCAGTGCCGCGTGTGCTCAGGTAAAAAATAAAAAAGAGCAAGAAAGCGCGATTTTTTTTAAGAGCAAGCGCGATTTGCGGCAGCGGTTGCGTCACTTCCGCTTATACCACGACCGCTGCCTCATGTATTACTATTATTAATCATAGTAATTGTTATTAAATCATTACTAATTGTTGTACAACAAAGTTAAAGTGAAAATATCAATGCAGTGCAAGATATCGAAAAAGGGTATATATATATATATATATATATATATATATATATATATATATATATATATATATATATATATATATATCTGGGGTGGGAGTTTCGACTAATTTGCCCGCTGACTAGTCGCAAATTTTATTTGCGAATAGTTTATAAGCAAGAAAACTTGAAATTTAATACATATTGAATTCAAAGTTTAAAATGCAAATGTTTTGTGTGTTTACAGTAGGAGCTATTTCAGCCCAAATATTAAGGACAGTTTGTTAATTTAAATTCTATTGATGTAACAACAACTGACTAAAAGTGAAGAATTGAAAGAGAAATACATTTCTGATACATTTGCCAATGCAATGCATGGCATTTATTATGAATAATGTAATGAGTAATGGTACTGACTCCCAGTCCAGCAGGGTCTCATTCGCTATGTTAGGTGCATTATCATGCACACAGGCGACGACTTTATTTTCTAGTGCCCACGTACCCATCACACTCCGCAGGAGAGCAGCCAAGTTTTCAGCTGTGTGTCTTTCCTCCAAGGCACATGACTGACGCACACAATTGCGGAAATGTCCTTCGTCCACATACGTTATACACGTTATAGTCATGTAAGATTTGGTGGCTATGGACGTCCATCCATCTGTAGTAAAGGCATTGGCCACATAGCTGACCCGCTCAAACGCTCGTAGCATCTCCTCTTTCATTTGGTTATGGCTACTCTCGAGTTGGGGCGTTATTGTATTGCGACTTGGCACCACGTACTCAGACTCGATATACAGCATTAATGTTTCGAACCGTTTGCCCTCAACAAAAGAAAGCGGCAGCATATCGCGTCATTTTACAAATTAGTTGGGTAATCTTTGCTGTGCGGTGAGCATCGCAGCGCCTGGCAGGAGCAAACGCACTCATGCTCGTCTGCCTGGCCCCGCCGCCATCGACCTGCTTTGGATGTGGTTTCTCGGCGCTCCGGGAGAGTGGTTGTAAGCTAGTTTATGCTTACAAAGCCTACAGACGACCTTGTTGTCATCTGCTGCATCAAAATACTGCCAAACGGTGCCGTTGTTTTTCGTGGTAGCTTCGACATCTTCAGAATTTACTGTTCTTCCTCAAACCTAGTGTCCCTGCCCCCTACTATGTGTGCGTGCGGGCGGGCAGGGTGGTTTGGGGTTAAACAATTCTCTTTCTCTTGGCGCTCAGCTTGTTCACAGAGACTGAGGCGTGAGGAACAAGATGCGTGATTCTTAATGCAACGTTTAACCGACTAGTAAAATACTAAACGTTTAATAAATCGTAGACGGTTAAACGATTAAATGAATAGTCGCGCACATCCCTACTGTCTACCTTCTCATGTGTTGATGATTTCGTTTCAGATGGTATATGCACTTTCTTCTTTCATTATTGGTTTGATTAAGAACAGATCTGAAATCTATTGTTTAAGTAAAATGCTGTTAATCCCAAAGCAGTGTTCTGTGTATTAAATTAAATTAACTGGCATTTTTAGTTCAAAGAAAGAAAAAATAAGTTTAAATAAAAGACATTCA
Organism: Filicampus tigris; assembly: GCF_054856515.1. Lineage (NCBI taxonomy): Eukaryota > Metazoa > Chordata > Actinopteri > Syngnathiformes > Syngnathidae > Filicampus > Filicampus tigris. The sequence continues at coordinate 9,702,702 of NC_141238.1, read as the reverse complement.
AAGTACTTCATTTTTCATTATTTTTATTTGACAAAGAAATTGTAATCGTAATAGGAAAATCGGGTTTGAGAGAAAATAATCGGGATTTTCTTGTTAGGCAAAATCGAACATCCCTACATTGAATAACACAATGCAGATTTTGAAAATAATTATCACGTTACATACTTTAGCTGTTAAACATTCACATTTTCATTTAAGACTTCTTGATTATTGCAGTTGTCGCCAGCACACTTGTGTTTCTTGACAGAAACCTTCCGTGAGAAGCGTTGGCCACAAACTGAGCAGGAAAAAGGTTTCTCACCAGTGTGTGTTATTGTGTGTATTTTTAAGCTTAATTTATGAGAGAACATTTGTCCACAATGTGAACATGCAAAAGGTTTCTCACCGGTGTGTGTTCTTATGTGTTGTTTTAAGTTTGACTTCCGAGAGAATGTTTGACCACACACTGAACAGGCAAAAGGTTTCTCACCAGTGTGTGTTCTGGTGTGACGTCTTAAGTGTCCCTTCTGGGAGAATCGTTGGCCACAAACTGAGCATGCAAAAGGTTTCTCACCAGTGTGGGTTCTTAGGTGTAGTTTTAAGAATGACTTAAGAGAGAATTTTTGGCCACAAACCCAGCATGCAAAAGGTTTCTCACCAGTGTGTGTTCTGGTGTGACTTATTAAGCTCCCCTTCTGAGAGAATCTTTGGCCACAAACTGAGCAGGCAAAAGGTTTCTCATTAGTGTGTGTTCTGGTGTGACATTTTAAGTGTCCCTTCTGAGAGAATCGTTGGCCACAAACTGAGCAGGCAAAGGGTTTCTCACCAGTGTGTGTTCTTATGTGTTGTTTTAAGTTTGACTTCTGAGAGAATCTTTGGCCACAAACTGAGCAGGTAAAAGGTTTCTCACCAGTGTGTGTTCTGGTGTGACTTATTAAGCTTCCCTTCTGAGAGAATATTTGGCCACAAACTGAGCAGGCGAAAGGTTTTTCTAAAGAGTGCATTCTCATGTGTTTTAAGCGTCTCTTGAAAGCAGAAGTTTCCCCACACTTAGAACATTTACAGCATTTGTTGTCATTGTTACATGTCATATCACCTTCACATTCTTCATCATCATCACCATTTGATGACGACTCATCACTTTCTGATGGTGGAGGTCGGAGGCCGTCTCCTTGTGATCCTCCCCAGTGGTCCCCATCACCGTCTGTTGTCACGTGTTGACATGAGCTGTTGCTTGGAGGCTCCACCCCTCTGCTCACCTCACTTTGACCTTCATCTTTACTCTTCAAAGATACATGAGTCGACTTGCAGATATCCTGGTCCTCCTCGTCTTTGATGTAGGGGGACTCTTCTCCTTCCTCTTTTATGCAGGAGCGCGTTCGCTCATCCTCCTGTTTAACAAAAGGAGACTGCTGCTCTTCCTCTTTAAAGTGGGGGATCTCTTCGTCCTCCTCTTCCTCTTTAATGTGAGGATAAACATATTCACTGATGTCTGCAAGACAAGAAGCACATGCACATGGTATTATTATAGTTCATATTTAGAATGGTTTATTATGAGAGCCAGATAAGTTAAGATTACGACATACTGTTTGGCATTTGCAAATTCACTTCCTGATGAATTTTTGTTGGTTATTTGTGGAAAGACTTGCACACGGTCTGACGTACCTTTCTGAGCGGTGACCCCGTCAAAAGCGGAACTGGCCTCGTATATACACGAGCCCCTTTAAGATGATGACTGCATCTATGACGGTGTACAAACCTCACTCAAATTTAAGCACTGCAAAAGCAAAAGTTAATATGAAAGCTTCCAAGAATACGTCACCCATCCATCCGTTCTGAACCGTCAAGGCGCAAACGCCTTCTAAATAATAAATGAACATCAAAGCCTTATTTTGAAGCCCTTGCAGGCAGGGCTGCCCTCACCTACTAACCATCAAATATTTATTGCTTTAAACGTCTGTTACGGCCCACATTGTGTTTTGGGCCGTTTAAGTTGTGTGTGTGGGTGCTCTCCCCTGCTCTGCCCTGATTGGTGGCCTTGGTCACCGGTACAGCCACCCTAACCAATTTAGTCAATTACTGTACTTTCAGGTGTGGCGCCAAGCAATCAGTTTAAGAGAGACTGGGATGCTGGTGGTCGGGGCTGGCTGCGAGTGACGTGGCCAGTCCTTGTATTGTGTTAGTGTTGGTCAGTCCTTGTTTGTTTTTTTTGTTTGCAATCGTTGTCTTTTGTGTTAGTGCATGTTTTTCATTTAGCCCTTCCAACTCTCATACCTACGTTAGACCCCTCCTCCTTGCCATCTCGATATACAGAGGTGTATAGAGCCATTCGTGTGACATCGACTGTAATGCAGTACAATATGGTCCAGCTGCAGCCACAAATTGGCGTTCCCGTTTTTGACGGAAACGCCCCATTCTAAGAACGGGAACACCCCCTCACCTCAAAGGCGACGTCACTCTGGCAGGAAGACGCAGGAAGTTTCCAAAACGCCTAAGTTTTTTAGATACAGCCCACGTGTTGAGAGTTAGTAACAGAGTGAACGTTTTAGCTTCACCATATGATGACCAAAGCGTTTCAGAAAAGCAACTTTAAAAAATGTTTAGTGTGTATAATAAAAAGGAGGCATGTTGTCATTTGGACCCAGGCTAAATAATGCCCGCCCATGTCCTCCAAACATTTAATTTGGAACGTGGTTTACAGTCAACTAAGTGTGAATTGGATAACACTGCATTCCTGAGCAAGAGAATGTCTTTTTTTTTAATGTTTGATTTAAATAATGAATAGGACATTGTGCAGTTATAATCCAGTTACTGGACACTTTATGACAGCGCTACACAAGGCTATTTGACGCCAAGGTTTCACATTCTTGTTTCCAATGAAGACATACAGTACTTTCTCAAACAATTTACTTTTGAACACTGTGGGAACAAGACAAGAACACACACTATAGTGACACTATGTGAACAGGGCAATACAACTAGTCATTTAACATGAAAAAGGGATTACATAATAAAAACAGAACATTTTACCATTTCAGGTAGACATCTTCAATCACATAGGTGACGGTCAGCTGTAATGTCAAAAATAGCCAATTACCGTATTTTCGGGGCTACAAGCCGCACCCACTCTATTTTTTAGAACATTTTGGGGAAAAACTTAAATAAGCCGCACATTTATATAAGCCGCACCTATCTATGTTGAAAACTTTTATAAGATAAGATAAGAATGCCTTTATTGATCCCACAGTGGGGAAATTTTCATTGTTACAGCAGCAAAGATATAGGTCACACAGGGACGGCGGCATAATGTAGCCATTGATGTATAACATTGACGGCAAACATTCGGGATCAAACATATGTAAATATAAGCAGTAACATGTGTATATACACATGTATATACACACCAACATACATCTACATAAAAAGTATGAGGAACACTCATTTTGGCCTGTACATAGTACAGAGGAAAAAATACTCGTAAAGTGACAGTGCTGCAGTGCTGTAGTGAAATGTAAGGAACAGCATTGGATAAAAATAAAACTAGACTAACAGTAGTGGGGAATGTTGAGTATTGCACGGTATTACAGTAGTGGGGAATATTGGGTATTGCACGATGTGAGCTCAGGTGCAGGACTGCACAATTGCACTAATGTCCGCCAGTTTGTAGAGACTACACAATGTTCTTGTTAAAGAGTTTAACAGCAGCAGGCAAGAAGGAACGGCGGAATCTTTCCTTTGCACAGCGAGGGTGTAACAGTCTGTCATTGAAGGTGCTGTGGAGTGCTGTTAGGGTGCCCTGGAGGGGGTGGGCCAGCATTGATGACAGTTTGGCCAACATCCTCCTGTCCCCCACAGAGTCCACAGAGTCCAGGGAGACGCCCAGGACAGAGCCGTCCTCCTGACCAGTTTGTCCAGCCGCTTCTTGTCCCGGGCCGAGACGCCGCCTGCCCAGGTGACCACTCCCTGGAAGATGACCGATGCAACCACCGAGTCATAAAAGTTCCTGAGGAGTGTCCCCTGAACCCCAAAAGACCTCACTCTCCTGAGTAAGAAGAGTCTGCTCTGACTCTTCCTATAGAGGGCGTCTGTGTTGTCGCACCAGTCCAGTTTCTTGTTCAGATGAACACCCAGGTACTTGTAAGTTGAGACTCTCTCAACATCTGTTCCCCGGATATTCACTGGTGCAGGTGAAGAGTGCTGGCGCCTACCGAAATCCAACACCATTTCTTTAGATTTCCCTGCATTGATCAGGAGGCGGTTCTGCTGGCACCAGTCCACAAAACCCTGAGTAAGTTCTCTGTACTCCCGATCATCTCCGCCTGTGATGAGGCCGACAATCGCAGAGTCGTCAGAGAACTTCTGCAGGTGACAGGTAGGGGTGCTGCAGTTGAAGTCTGAGGTGTAGAGGGTGAACAGGAAGGGAGCCAAGACAGTTCCCTGTGGGGCCCCCGTGCTGCAGAGGAGCACGTCAGACACACAGTCCTGTGTCCTCACATACTGTGGCCGGTTTGTGAGGTAGTCCTGGATCCATGTGGTGAGGTGGTGGGCCACCCCCGCCTGCTCCAGCTTGTCTCCTAGTAGGGTGGGCTGGATGGTGTTGAAAGCACTGGAGAAATCAAAGAACATGATCCTCACAGTGCTCCCCACCTTCTCCAGGTGGGAGAGTGAAGTGTGGAGGAGGTAGATGATGGCATCATCCACACTGATGCCAGGCTGATATGCGAACTGGAGTGGGTCCATTGAGGAGCTCTACAGGGGGCGCAGGTGGACAAGGACCAGTCTCTCCAGGGTCTTCATCAGGTGAGACGTCAGCGCCACTGGTCTGAAGCTGTTGAGCTCCTTCGGGTGGGGGGTCTTTGGCACCGGGACCAGGCAGGATGTTTTCCATAGCTGGGGGACCCAGCCCAGCTTCAGGCTCAGGTTGAACATGTGCTGGACAATTCCACACAGCTGGTCTGCGCATGATTTGAGGAGCTGGGGGCTGATGCCATCTGGACCCGCTGCCTTCCTCGCCTTCATCTTCTTCAGCTGGTTCCTCACCTGAGATGTTGTGAAGGCCAAGGCTGGGCAGGAGGGAGTGGTGGCTATCTGGTGTAGCTGGGAGCTGGAGACTGTGGAGAAAAGGGGGGAGGGGGTGACACGCCCAGCAGGAGGAGTAGGTGGAGGCTGCAGCAGGAGAGACTGAGTGGAGGCAGGCATCTGATCGAACCTATTGAAAAAGAGATTCAGCTCATTTGCCCACTGCAGGTCCCCCCCAGTCCGGGTCTTGGGTTGTCCGTGGCCTGAGATGATCTTCAGGCCCCTCCAGACTCCCCTGGCGTTATTCTGCAGCAGCTGCTCCTCCATCCTCTTCCTGTAGGACCTTTTCCCCTCTCTGATCCTCCTCCTCAGCTGGCGCTGCACAGTCTTCCGCTCCTCTATGTTGCCTGACGCAAAAGCCCTCCTCTTCTCCTTCAGGAGAGCTTTTATGTCTGGTGTGATCCAGGGTTTGTTGTTGGAGAAACACTTTACTGTCCTGGTGGGTATGGTGTTCTCCATGCAGAAATTTATATAGTCTGTAACAGTGTCCGTTAGACTACTAATGTCTTCCCCATGAGCATCGCTGAATACTTCCCACACAGTTGTGCTGAAGCAGTCTTTTAAGGCCTCCTCGGCCTCTCCAGACCAACTCTGAACCTTGCGGGTCACAGCTGGCTGCCTGCGGACCAGAGGTTTGTGCACAGACTGGAGAGCCACCAGGTTATATTTACTGCATTTATAGAACGATTATGAACTGTAAATGTACATGTATGTACATGAGCAGATTCTTTCCTCACAGTGCCTCTTAACACTGCAGAAACGTTGCTGATTAAAACAGAAGAACCAAGAGAAAATAAACAGTACTTATCTTCATTTCACTGCTGACTGTCGTTCCAGTTTGTCAGCTAATGTCCACCAGACTCCACCATCTATTGTTCTACTACATTCTACATATGCACCTTTCTTGTTTTATGTTAATAAAGTCAGCCAATCTAACACACATTGTGCTCAATCAGACGTGCTAAATCAACAATAGCATTTCACAACAAAACAACAGAACAGACGTAACATCAGCCAATCGCATTCATGTGCACTTCACGGACCTCTAGGAAAACATAGAATCAAAGCATTACAGCACCAATAACCTAGTCCAAGGCGGCCTCGCCTGTTGAACTCCTCCACCTGCAGTCACATCCAGTCAATCGGAAATGTATTGTATTGAATTGTGCTGTCATTCCGGTTAGAGCGCCCCGAGCGGTGGAAGAAAAATCCACAGAATAGCCGCACCGGACAATAAGCCGCAGGGCTCAAAATCTAGGAAAAAAGTCGCGGCTTATAGTCCGAAAAATACGGTACATAGATGGGGGGGAAAAATGGGCTTCCGTCTATGCTTAGTCCAACTATTCTTTAAGTTTCCAGTCTATCATTCATCACCTGCAAAATGGGCGTCCATCATGGGCAGATAGGTGGACCGGTCCGTCACATAGGCAGTATGCCCAGCTCTGGTTTGTAGTGTGGCCTCGAGAGGGGTCAGATGGTTCATTATGGCTTGAGGTGTAAAAGGGTGCTGGGCCTTCTGCTGGGTGAGGGTGGATGGGGCCTCACTGCAAAAATCAGCTACCTAACCTAGACTTAGAATCTAATATCAAGCCGAAAAGTCTTTTGGATCTTGTTTTGAGAATAATATGCTATGCAAGAGCAGAACTTGTAAAATTATAAATATTGTTTTAAGATTTGTCTTTTATTTCTTACTTGGTTTGTAGAGCCTAAAATTCTTTCATTTTCTTATTTCAAAAAATCTTACTAAATGTAATTATCTTACTGCACTGGCAGATAATTTCACTTGTTTTTAGTCTGGATACTCTCAAGACAAAGTCAAGGTGAATTTTATTATCCGCAAGGGGCAATTTATTTTACAGCCAGCAGTCAACATAAAGAAACATCAATAATCCACTCACACAAACCACATGCAAAGTATACAGTGATATGCCATACTATTAAAAAAGGGCAAGTACTTATTTATTAAATTTAGATAGTGTTTTTTGCAGTGTAGCCGAGTGTAGCAGGTGCTGAGGTGTGAAACCAGCTGTGCTTTCCTTCATGCACAGCAGTGGTAGTGGCAGTGCTTTCTGCACCCATGTTTGCAAACATACATCACAAATCCTGAAAGAAAAAATAGATACAGGCTTTAACAAATGGTCTAAACCGGGGGTGTCAAAGTCAAATGGACGGAGGGCCAATTAAAAAAGAACGCGACAAGCTGAGGGCCGGACTGATGTTCATTGAAATGTTTTAAAATGTCCAGATTGGATCGGGTCCTTCGCGCCTGCTGATGATGTCACGCTTTATATTTCTGTAATATATTTCTTTGCCTCTATGTTTGTCACCCCCCTGGATGTTGTGTTTTTATGTTCGGAATTACTAAATAAAAAATAAAACACAGTACATTACTGCTACTTTTGCGAGGCAGCTCGTATGTCACTTCCGCTTCAGTGGAACGTTTGCGTTTCTCATGCCAAACTGGAAACAATTTTCTGGTTGACTCGGGCTGCAAGATTGTATGAACTGTACATAATGTGAAATAAAACGAAGAGGATCATCTGATTGGTATGATGTTTCCAGCTGACTATTTTAGAGTGGCAAGGTTTAAATGTGGGTGCTCCTGTCAGAAAACACAGGCCCGTATTACACTTGATCTATTTATTGTGGTCTGCAACAACACAGACAAAGAATAACCTAGCAACATTATCCAATGCATATCCATTAGTTAACAATATGCCTAAACATTACAATTCACTGTATTAAGAAATTTAACAGCCAAACAATACATAAAATGCACATTTACACGTTTCATCACTAGAATAGTAAGCATACTAGCCGAAATAACTCACTAATGTTAATAAACGTGACATCACTCACGAGAACATATCCAGGCTATTATGTACAGCAGTTACCTGACACGAACCTAGATGATTAAACTCACCTTTTAACATTTACACACAACAACAAAATGTGGTGAAACACGGGCAATCTGCAACTAATGAGTTTGCTGGCACGAACAAACTACTAGCTAGCTGTGTCGAAGGAGGAAAAACAAAAGAAACCATGTCTCTCGCTATCAACACTTAGCTCTCGAGGAGTGTTCAATGCCTGCTCACAGTGTGGGACATCTCAGCACTACACCGAAACTCAATAAATTTATCAATCACATGAAGTATTTCTTAATGAAGCGTGTTTTACTCCGAATAACTTTTCACCACAATCCGATTCTGAAAGCCACGAAAAGTGACGTGAAGTCTTCAGTCGGCCCGTAGACGGCCAAAGGACGATCCTCGCAAAAGTAGCGGAAATTTTCGTTATAACAACAGCCAGGGGTGGCAAACATTGATGCAAAGAAATATATTACAGAAACCGTGTAACGAATTTGGTTATCTGTGAATTTGTGTCTTGCCAAGTTGTGTTGTTTCTGAGGTTAATGAATGCATCGTGCGGAGGATGAAGAGGAGAGCCGTTGCTCTTTTTTGACTGAACGGTTGTCGTACTGTATTGGCGTCGGCTGCTGCCCAAAGTAGCCGGTTGGACTAATAAGAATGTGATAATTAAACTACGTCTGTGTTCTTGCAAGACGCTACAATATATTTTAAAGCGTGACGTTATCGGCAGGCGAGAATGACCCGATCACATCTGCTACTCACACAAGCTTGCTGCGGTCTGCGGGCCGGTTCTAATGATAAATCAATATCATTGCAGGGGCCATAGAAAACCTTCTCGCGGGCCTTGACTCAGACTTTGACACACATGTGGGGCAGCATGGCTCATGGGGCGATATGGCTCAGTGGTAGAGTGATCATTTCCCAATCCGGAGGTTGTGGGATCGATCCCCGGCCATTGTGACCATGTCGAAGTATCCTTGAGCAAGATACTGAACCCCCAGTTGCTCCTGATGCTGCGTCATCATTAGGTAGATGAGGTACAGTGTAAAGCGCTTTGAGTACCCAAGGTAGAAAAGCGCTATATAAGTGACAGCCCATTTACCATATGTGGTCTAAACACATATCCTTACTGACAAATGTTATGGGCCTCGTCTTCTTCATATCCTCATAACAAATGTTCTACACCACCACTTTTCCTTGCGACTGTAAATGTGTCGCCACTTTCGAATAACTTCCTAAGTAGGACAAATGGGGCAGCGGAGAAACTGGCATCCCTTTTCTGCACATCATGTGACCTTTGGCTTGTGGCTGCTTGGCAAAATTGACAGATGAAGCTGCAGAATGGAGACAAGGAGACCATGAACCAATATGTACTCACTTTTCCCTCACCCTATCTCATGCTTCTTTAAATGCATCATCATGACTCTTTAACAAGAACATTGTGAAGTCTCTACAAACTGGCGGACATTGGTGCATTTGAGCAGTCCTGCACCTGAGTTTATATCGCGCAATACTCAACATTCCCCACAACTGTTAGTCTAGTTTTATTTTTATCCAATGCTGTTCCTTACATTTTACTGCAGCACTGTCACTTAAGAGTATTTTTCCTCTGTACCATGTACAGGCTAAATGAGTGTTCCTCATACTTTTTATGTAGATGTATGTTGGTGTGTATATACACATAGTTACTGCGTATATTTACATAGATTTGATCCTGAATGTTTGCCGTGAATGTTATACATTAATGGCTACATTATGCCGCCACCCCTGTGTGACCTATATCTTTGCTGCTGTAACACTGAAAATTTCCCCACTGTGGGATCAATAAAGGCCTTCTTATTCTTATTTCACTGGGCCTTATCCATGTGGCTTATTCAGTACTGGGTATTCTCATCTCATCTGCCTTGTGCTTTTTGATAGGTGCCTCTTTGGGAAGTGTGCCACTATGCCAACAGAAGCAGAAAATATTTGCTGTCGGGAAATTTCCATGGTATCATTCCACTACGATTAAATTTGTTATTTGTATCACACCTCAATATTATACTTACTATATACCAGAAGAAGACTTTGTGAAGTTGAAGGAGAATTGCAGTGTATGGCTGACCATCCAGGATTGGGGGCTGTCTGCCTGAACGTGTACTCGTTGCAAAATGCTATGCAGATTTACAGAGCAGATTACGGGCCACTGCACTACAGAACAATTTACCGGTAAGATATGTTTTGAGAAGGATTTAATTTACAGTCTTATGAATAAAAAACAAAATTGTGAGAAAAAAAAAATCTGACATTAGTAACAGAAATTAGTGAAATTAAAATTAATAATGCGATGACCACACTGAAAAAAGGAATTTATTGTAGTCTTTTCAGGTATCTGGCATATCGTTCTTTTGTGAGCTGGTGCTGGGGACTCCTTGGGCGCACAATTCGGGTGGTTATTCCAGCATGTGTGGTCCTTCACATCGGCTCTGAATTTCCAGAGGACGACAGCCTGTACACCGGATTCAAACGTGCCCTCGTCTGAACCTAGACACATAGCTGGCAACAACCCTTTCCTTATCGGGCCTCTCATACTGTCTCTACATGTGGTCGCTCAGCATTTTCATTGTAATGCATTGCAGCCAGATATAGCCTGAAGCATTCGGAAAATGTGTGAATAATAGTAATAATGAATACAATTGGAATTATATGTGTCAAATTATAATACAATTTTTTTTTCACCTGCATAGCATTCCAATGAAGGGAAAGACAACATTTTGGGGGGCAAAACGAAGGATGAAGGAATGAAAAGATTCCAAAGATGAAGTTTGTAGGTGAGGGCTTAGTTTTACAACATCCTTCAGCGTTCGTTTTTTTTGTTGTTTTTTTTAAAGCAACCTTGCCAACTTGTCAAAAGCTGGTTATTCTGTGAACGACATGGAAACATCATTTTAGAAAATAATATATTTTATAGTACAATTTGATCTCAGGTGGAATTCACTGTAGCTGTGTAGTTGTCTGCATTGGTAATATACCTGCTTGGAGCCATTTGTTTTTGTCCGTTGTCTAGCGGATTTCATGCTCACAAATTGGGTAAAGAGGATCCTCGTGTGTGTGGATGTTTCACACGTGGTTCAGAATCGCATTCCACCTTGAAATTCTCTCCGGACCAGATGTACAGGAAGCTGCAGTCCAGTAGATGTGGTTGTTGATGCTCTTCATCCACTTTTTGAGTTTTTCGCAGCCCTTCGTCTTGCTGATCAGTTTCTCTGCAATTCCTACAGTGAGGAAAACAGACAATCCATTTAGTAATATAACAAGCCATTTTTTGCACTACCATGTAGGATGGAGTTTGGGTAATGATATCGGTGGCAGAGAAAAAAAGGAGATTTGAGTTGCATCTATCCACGTGGCAGATGACATGTCTGGTCACAAGGAATTAGGTGGTGTTTGATGTGGGATAATTGTTGAAACGGTTCATGTTGCAAATGTGGAAGTGGGCTGAGTGAGTGGCGTTATTGATGTCTTATTTGAATTATAAAGTGCTGTCAAGGATGATACCCACACCCTTAACCTGTGAGGAGGGGAAACATGAGGTGTTATCAACAGACAGAAAATATAAACACCTTTTGCCATGTGCCAGACATCATAGTAGTGTGTTGTCTTTTGCTCCCTTAGAAACGTTTGCACTTGTGGATGACGATCTGTGACAATGCAGTCAATGGTGATGCCACGCGACTCCATCAGTGCCAGGCTACTCTTAAGGCCCTCTTTCTCCTTATGGTAGCTATCACCAACCTCATCACTCTGGCAACATAGAAAAAACAAATTGAGAAAACACAAAATGGACTTTGATTTTCAATGGTCAATCCACTCGACAAGGTTAACACATTTCAAAATCTCACCTGGACCAGTTGCAAGTCCACAACTGTTTGTCTTAAGATCCATCATGGAATAACTCCCATACTTTGCTGAGTGACCTGTTAAAATAGTTTGTTCAAATATTGAAATCAGTGTGCACTTTTTAACGTCGGTCTCCAGTCTTCATATATTTGCAATATTCCAGTAACATAATACCTGGGGAGTCAGCCCTCATGTCACCGCCAAGCATAACTTTCCCTTCTTCTCACAGCCGCTGCAGAATCTCATCTTGCTGGACTTTCCAGTGATTAACAACTGCCGATTCAATAAAAGATCTGGAATGCCGGCAAAATGTTTCATACTTAATAATCTGGAGGTTCATTGCTTTGAAGACCTGTTGGTGTGGAAAAGAAATAAAATACATTTAAATTGATGTAAAAATAATCCACTCACATTTTTATTATGTCCACCAAAGAGGTTATGCTGCTGGTTGTGTTTGTTTGTGGAGAGTAAAACTAGAAAATCAGTCAAGAATATGATTGTTTTGCTAAGCAGAAGTCTGCGCTCTATGAGTGCTTTAAAAGTATATGTTTATTTTGGAAAAAAATTACCTTTTCAAATTGAATGAAGGTACACAGCTGGAGACAAGTGTATGTTCCCAGCCGGCGTGCTCCCCAGGACAGGTTGGCTATTCCACTGTCTGCAAAATGTGCAATGTGGGCAGGACTGCTTCACCGATAGATACGTTCCAAGCCGCTGGGTCCTCACATCACATTTCTTAGTGCAGACTGGACATTTATTGAAAAGCTGCATGGTGCAATCCTCATAAACTATATACTTACAGACCATGACGATTATTAATTCCAAAAAACACTTCTGAAATCTTATTTAAATTCTTTGTTTATTAAAGTAAAAAAAAAAAACTTTTGAAATTGAATGAACAGTGACATCTCTTTTAGGAAGGCATCATGATGTGTGAACATGAATGAGGTATTCATCTATTAATAACGATAAAAAAATGTGTGCGTGCATGTGTGAACAGCCCAAGTAAAAGAACTAACAAAAATAAATGACTAAAAAATAAATAACATCAGTTTGCTTAAACCTGAAACAGATAAAGCAGTGCATACTTAAGTATTATAACAATGAAAAAGCACACATTATACATTAGTACAGTCACGGACTATGGTTAGCAGGCCAGTGTTTCCTCTAGGTTTTTTTTTTTTTTTTTTAGCAGCGGGAGGAGGACATCATCCTATATATAATATACGATCTGCATGCTGTGCTGCGCCCTGTGCACAGAGAGCTTTCCGGAGCAGATAACTGATGTGGCGTGTTACTGTTTATACGTACATAGAGCAGCGGAGCCAATATAACATTACCTACAAGCACCAACCCAATTTGACTGGAGTGAAATAGCTCCACGAACGTTAGCTACATAATGCACAAAGTTGAAACACAACACGGCGTAACTTTGACTGCCACTTGCTGCTTCGAGAAATCAAACTTGACAATGCACCTTAATACGTCGGACACAACAACAATTTCAGTAAAACCGAGGGATATTAGTTAGTTAGCTGGACTTAGGATACTCCATCTTTCTGCTTTCTCTCGTCTTTCAGTAGTACTCCTGAGTGACGTTGCTTAAGGTGTTCGTTCATGGCTGATGTGCTGCTGTGGTACGCCAACTCAGCTTTACAGAGGGTGCAGACGACCAACTCGCTCAACCTTTCTTTGAAGTATGTCCATACTTTGGACGTTTTTGTCCGCTTTTTTAGCGGTATCCGGCGCCTCCGCCATTTCTACTGTGCCCGCTATATTTACAACCGATACAATGCACGCGTTGACGCATTTACGTCATCGACACTCGAGCGTACGTACGCGCCGACGTATTTTACGTCATCGACGCTTGACGTCTACGGTATGTTGTGCGTCCCAACGTATTTACGTCATCAGCCACATCAACTATGCCGACTAGTCGGGACAGCTCTACTAACAACCACACAAGTAATGTTATAATAATATGTCCGTCTGGCAGGCAACACTCCTTGAGAGGGGGTGAACAATGGCCTGTTGAACCACTGCTACTTGAATGGGGGACTGCTGAGCAAATGATTGGACTGACTGAGTTGTGCTGGCCTGTTACCAACACATTTAGTAAAACAAATAAAACAGATGAACTACAAATATAAAAAGCATAAAAACTGTGTTGATCACTCAACTGTCTTCATTGACTTGCTACAATATATACATTGCTGGGAGGAAAAGTCAGTAATTAAACATTTTAGCATGCCAACTTAGTTTTTGATTACAGACAAAAACAATGTCGACAGCAGCACGAGATTCGGAAATACATTAGCAAATAAGGCTCAAGTCAAGGATTGGAAAGAGACATTGATGAAGCTAAATTACAAATAGCATTCATTCATTTATAACTGTAAAGACTTTCACAACACGTGATATATTCACGCGCTTCGAGATAGCATCGATGTTGGGCTGTTAGCCGCGAAGCTAACGACTCAAACAAGTCCACAATATATCACATCTGAAGGAAATTGCTCCGAAAATAGATTTACTTGGACAGGATTACTTCCAGTTACAGAGAGAGTTGGTATTGATCCCGGGTAAAGCCAAATATGTCCAGCGAATCAACATTTGTATTGTCCCAAATTGCTGAAACAGTCATCAGCAAAATGTTTGCCACAAACTAACACACGTTTTAGGAGGTCTTTGGACACAATTCGATTTAGAAATAAACCTCAACCACAAGCCTTTCTGTGGCTTGGATGGAGGGAGAAGAAAAAAGTGTTTGTTGTCCTTTGTGCACTCTTGTACAGAGCAGCTCCGACGGGCTTTTCTGGCTTCCATGGTGTCCTGTAAGCGACTCAATTGTATGCCGGCTGAGGGCGGAGTTCGCGCTGAGTGAGGGACTACTACCAAAAAGGGACGGATTAGTGTGTGGTTAGTGACGTACATAATTGCAGGCTGCTGAAACGGCCCGTTTGTCAGTGCTGTGACTGAGCTTTGTTGATACAAACGGCCATAGTTAAGGGAAACATGGATAGTTGCTCTCAACACGTGGGGCACTAAGTCAGGTTGGGGGAATGCATATTTATGACTAATAACCGTAACAAAAAGATGTTGTCACACCATCGTGACCAAAAAACTGTATATTTTATACTGGGGGGTTTCGATACTGAATCCCGGTTGCTTCTGATGATGCGTCATCAGTAGGTAAATGAGGCAACTGTGTGAAGCGCTTTGAGTACAGAAGAGCTGTACAGGTGATAGCCAAAGGCAATGAATAAAAATAAAGAAACAAAAACCCTGTACGCATTTCCCCTAACAACGTCACCTGACCATCATTACCATACACTGGTAAAGAAGATTACATTGAAATACAGACACATGTGACTTGCATATTTTTAACGAAAGAAAGACGTGAAGTGAAGTGTACAAACCTGCTCCGTGTAGCACAACACTAGGCTGCGTGCAAACTGCGCCCAACAGTTGAAGGTGTTGCTCGTTCTCTTCTTTTATTCCACAAAGTTCCTCCTCGTACTTTGTTGTCGTCATTGCACTCATCTCCACACGACAATCGCAACGAATGCGCACTTCTTGATCGCTGTTTGACGGTGAGTCGTGTGCTTCTCTTTGTTAGCGGCTAGCGAGCGAAGCTAAGCTAAGGTAAAATAAGATAACAAGGCCGCGAAGCATCAACGCGTGCCGATACGAAATAATCGGGACACAAAGACTTAATAAATAATGTCGTTGTCCTTAGTAGGCATGGGCGTCCCGTGTGGAGGCTGTGGACCGTTTAGCACAAATAGGAAGGAATGATTAAGGCCCTGTCTACACGTTGTCGGGTTTTTTGAAAACGCCGGATATAGGTCTGCAGTTAGCCCTGTCATCCATACGTCCCCGGAGTTTTTTCAGTGAAAACGCAAAACGCCGGCCGCAGTGGAGATTTTCAGATATCTCCGGATATCTCCTGATCGGCGTTTTCGTCTGGACGGGTATAGCCGGAGATTCACGTCGTCACGGTGAGACAAATTGCTCCGACGTCACTTGCGCGACTTGTGTTTTCTTTAGGGTCAACATGGATTCTCACGACGCTGCGTTAGTTGTAGCCATTCTCGATGCGCTTTTTGCTTACTTATTTGTCCGCAACCAACCACTGCTTCTCAGTGAAAGGTTTAAAAACAATTCTGACCTCTTGTCGGTTCTCCCGAACGAGTTTGATGCCGTGTTTTGGTTTCGCAGAAGTGACGTCAAAGGACAGATGTTCCTTCTGAATGGACGGTATTTCGCTAACTACTGCCACCCAGAGGCTTGGCGTGCGTTTGAAAACGCACTTCTGCGGTTACGCATGGATGCGTTTTTTTCATGTGTATTCCAACGCAGGCGGGGGGAGATACGGTTGTTAAAAAAACCCGGCTACGTGTAGATAAGGCCTTAGCGGAAAATGTTTTGTTACAGGAGTAGACCCGAGGTGGAGGTCATGCAGGAAACGCCCAGCAGCAATATGATTGGCTGCTGGAAATTGGCTGGAGGCGGTGAATCGTGTGTGGAGCACTTTCATTAAGTCACCGACAGATTAATTTATTAATTAATGTGTAGAGGTTTCCGAATTTTTTTTTTCATGTGCGTTCAGTTAAATGTAAAACAAGATCACATTTAGATGACATAAACTTGTGTTAGTCATGAAACTAGGAGAAGTATTTTAAAGTATGTACTTACTGTCCATTTTTTATGGTCTGTTTGTCTCTGAGTTTCTTTGAGATGGTGCTCCACTGAGATTCTTCTTCTTCTCGTGCCGCTCCGTTCATATCGTTCATACCTCTCTGCATTTGACTCTTAATTTACTATTTGAAAGGTCATGGGTTAGTCACGTGATCGCGGTGACTGTCTACGTCCCACCAGCTGCCAGCAGCGACACAGCCTGTGATGTCTTGACTGCAGCAGTGAGCAGGCTACAAACACAGCACCCAAATGCCCTGGTACTCATCTCTGGTGACTTCAATCATGCCTCCCCTTCCTCCTCTCTGCCTTCATTCACACAGTATGTCACCTGCCACACCAGAGACAATAAAACACTGGACCTTTTCTATGCCAACACCAAGGAGGCATACACATCACTGCCCCTCCCCCCGCTGGGCAAAGCTGATCACAACCTGGTGGCTCTCCAGTCTGTGTACAAACCTCTGGTCCGCAGGCAGCCAGCTGTGACCCGCACGGTTCAGAGATGGTCTGGAGAGGCCGAGGAGGCCTTAAAGGACTGCTTCAGCACAACTGTGTGGGAAGTATTCAGCGATGCTCACGGGGAAGACATTAGTAGTCTAACGGACACTGTTACAGACTATATAAATTTCTGCATGGAGAACACCATACCCACCAGGACAGTAAGGTGTTTCTCCAACAACAAACCCTGGATCACACCAGACATAAAAGCTCTCCTGAAGGAGAAGAGGAGGGCTTTTGCGTCAGGCAACATAGAGGAGCGGAGGACTGTGCAGCGCCAGCTGAGGAAGAGGATCAGAGAGGGGAAAAGGTCCTACAGGAAGAGGATGGAGGAGCAGCTGCTGCAGAATAACGCCAGGGGAGTCTGGAGGGGCCTGAAGATCATCTCAGGCCACGGACAACCCAAGACCCGGACTGGGGGGGACCTGCAGTGGGCAAATGAGCTAAATCTCTTTTTCAATAGGTTCGATCAGATGCCTGCCTCCACTCCGTCTCTCCTGCTGCAGTCTCCACCTACTCCTCCTGCTGGGCGTGTCACCCCCTCCCCTCTTTTCTCCACAGTCTCCAGCTCCCAGCTACACCAGATAGCCACCACTCCTTCCTGTCCAGCCTTGGCCTTCACAACATCTCAGGTGAGGAACCAGCTGAAGAAGATGAAGGCGAGGAAGGCAGCGGGTCCAGATGGCATCAGCCCCCAGCTCCTCAAATCCTGCGCAGACCAGCTGTGTGGAATTGTCCAGCACATGTTCAACCTGAGCCTGAAGCTGGGCAGGGTCCCCCAGCTATGGAAAACATCCTGCCTGGTCCCGGTGCCAAAGACCCCCCACCCGAAGGAGCTCAACAGCTTCAGACCGGTGGCGCTGACGTCTCACCTGATGAAGACCCTGGAGAGACTGGTCCTTGTCCACCTGCGCCCCCTGGTGAGCTCCTCAATGGACCCACTCCAGTTCGCATACCAGCCTGGCATCAGTGTGGATGATGCCATCATCTACCTCCTCCACACTTCACTCTCCCGCCTGGAGAAGGCGGGGAGCACTGTGAGGATCATGTTCTTTGATTTCTCCAGTGCTTTCAACACCATCCAGCCCACCCTACTGGGAGACAAGCTGGAGCGGGCGGGGGTGGCGCACCACCTCACCACATGGATCCAGGACTACCTCACAAACCGGCCACAGTATGTGAGGACACAGGACTGTGTGTCTGACGTGCTCCTCTGCAGCACGGGGGCCCCACAGGGAACTGTCTTGGCTCCCTTCCTGTTCACCCTCTACACCTCGGACTTCAACTACAACACCCCTACCTGTCACCTGCAGAAGTTCTCTGAAGACTCTGCGATTGTCGGCCTCATCACAGGCGGAGATGATCGGGAGTACAGAGAACTTACTCAGGGTTTTGTGGACTGGTGCCAGCAGAACCGCCTCCTGATCAATGCGGGGAAATCCAAAGAAATGGTGGTGGATTTCGGTAGGCGCCAGCACTCTTCACCTGCACCAGTGAACATCCGGGGAACAGATGTTGAGAGAGTCTCAACTTACAAGTACCTGGGTGTTCATCTGAACAATAAACTGGACTGGTGCGACAACACAGACGCCCTCTATAGGAAGAGTCAGAGCAGACTCTTCCTACTCAGGAGACTGAGGTCTTTTGGGGTTCAGGGGACACTCCTCAGGAACTTTTATGACTCGGTGGTTGCATCGGTCATCTTCCAGGGAGCGGTCACCTGGGCAGGCGGCGTCTCGGCCCGGGACAAGAAGCGGCTGGACAAACTGGTCAAGAGGGCCGGCTCTGTCCTGGGCTGCTCCCTGGACTCTGTGGACTCGGTGGGGGACAGGAGGATGTTGGCCAAGCTGTCATCAATGCTGGGCAACCCGGACCACCCCCTCCAGGGCACCCTAACAGCACTCCACAGCACCTTCAGTGACAGACTGTTACACCCTCGCTGTGCAAAGGAGAGATTCCGCCGTTCCTTCTTGCCTGCTGCTGTCAGACTCTTTAACAAGAACATTGTGTAGTCTCTACAAACTGGCGGTCATTAGTGCAATTGTGCAGTCCTGCACCTGAGCTCGTATCGTGCAATACCCAATATTCCCCACTACTGTAATACCGTGCAATACTCAACATTCCCCACTACTGTTAGTCTAGTTTTATTTTTATCCAATGCTGTTCCTTACATTTCACTACAGCACTGCAGCACTGTCACTTAGAGTATTTTTTCCTCTGTACTATGTACAGGCCGAAATGAGTGTTCCTCATATATTTTATGTAGATGTAGGTTGGTGTGTATACACATGTGTATATACACATGTTACTGCGTATATCTACATAGGTTTGATTCTAAATGTTTGCCGTCAATGTTATACATTAATGGCCACATTATGCCGCCGCCCCTGTGTGACCTATATCTTTGCTACTGTAACAATGAAAATTTCCCCACTGTGGGATCAATAAAGGCATTCTTATTCTTATTCTTATTCTTATTATTTGGAATATTTGGTTTTCTCACCCATCCTGACGAGATAATATCTGTATAGGCCTACACCCCCACAATTTTCCAAGGCTAACTTCCTAATTAAGAACGTGAAAGCAAAAGCATAACCACTGATGAACAAAGCACCTTGTTGTAAGACTTATCATACGCACACACAATTCTGGGGAGCCCATAGACACCTGAGTGAGGCCTATCTGTCTGTATTTTAAAAAGGCATGCAGGCTCCGAGCACAGGTGGGGGGCAACAGTTTTGTGCTGACACCAGAAAATGGCCTGCGCTTAGACTTTTCACAATTATGTGATTAATTGTACACTAACCTGATGATTGTATGAAAGATGCCCTAACAAGCTGTATTAGAATAAGGGTTGCTATTCTCAGTCATTAAAAAACATAACCAAGCATGCACAATGGTGTACAAGTGTAGTTCAGGTGTTTCATAGGTACATGTGTAGATGACGTGGTATTACGCTAAGATGAATTCAATCAGGTTTGCACTTCACGATTGTATGGGAAACGTCCTAACATGTTGTATTAGAACAATAAGGGTTGCTATTCTCATTAAAAAAACAGAACCAAGCATGCTAAATGGTGTACAGGTGTAGTTCAGGTGTTTCATAGGCACATGTGTAGATGACGTGGTATTGCGCTAAGATGAATTCAATCAAGTGGGCACTTCATAATTGTATGGGAAACGTCCTAACAAAGTGTCGTAGAACACTAAGGGTTGCGATTCTCAGTCAATTTAAAAAAAAACAAAGAATCATTCACAATGTTGTACAGGTGTAGTTCAGGTGTTTCATAGGTACATTTGTAGATGACATGGTATTTTGCACTCAGACTTTTCAGAATTATGTTGTCTTAATTGTATGGAAGATGCCCTAACAAGCTGTATTAGAACAATAAGGGTTGCTATTCTCAATCATTAAAAAAAAACAAAGAATCATTCACAATGTTGTACAGGTGTAGTTCAATTGTTTCATAGTCAAATGTGAAGATGACGTGGTATTACTCCAATGATTCAGTGGGTGGCTGTTGTCTTCTTTCCAAATAAATCCTTGATGATGAGTGTTTGATCCACAGCCTGTTTCATGTTACAGGCGGAAGTGTGTATGTCATCCATACCCATATTTGGGCATACCGGAAAAGATGGCGACAGCCAAAACATGTCTGTACATGTCTTGAACGAGGCAGAAGTATGATGTTAGACGATACCCATATTTGGGCATAACGGAAAAGATGGCGGCAGCCAGGACATGTCTGTACATGCCTTGAATGAAGCGGAAGTATGAGGTCATCAAATGCCCATATTTGGGCATGCCGGAAAAGATGGCAGCTGCCTTAAAACATGTCTGTACATGCCTTGAATGAGGCGGAAGCATAATGCCCATATTTGGGCATACCGGAAAAGATGGCGACTGCCAGGACATGTCTGTACATGTGCCTCTGTTACATTGGTTGAGGCGGAATTATGATCTCTTTCATCCATATTTGGGCATGCCGGAAAAGATAGCGGCAGCCAGGACAGGCCTGGACTTGCCCGGGGTGACATCATTGTTCAAAACATGCCTTGTATGTCTTGAACGTGGCGGAAGCATAATGTCCATATTTGGGCATACCGGAAGGGGGTGTTAATCATAAATGACGTGTTAAAGGGGCTTGGACTAGGAAATGCCAAAATGGCTGACAGGAAATGAAGCGGGGCTAGGGAGGGGCTTATGGACTACAACATGACGTCATCAAAGCGCATGGTTAGGTGTGGGACTTATGGACTACAAAAGGGCGTGGTTAGAGGTGGGGCTTATGGACTGCAACATGGCAACAGCAAAGGGGCAGGATTTAAAACGGATATGATGTCATAAAAGGAGCGGGGCTTATGGACTACAAAATGACGTCGCGGTGTTTACTTCCGGTCTACAAACCTGTCAAAAAAGTTTGACGAAAGCGGTATTGTATACTTTTTTTGTCAATGATTGTGTCCACCTGTGTGCATTCCACACCCTAGTGTTGGCCAATCAGCTCCCTCCTACCTTGTGTGTCTCTTCCAGGTGTTTCTCGTTGTCTCGTCAGTATGCTTGTATTTAAGTTCCTAGTTTTCATTCTGTCCTTGTTGGGTCATTGTCTCTGTCATGTTATTTTGTGTCTCCTGGAGTTGTGTTTTGGTTTTCTAGTGTTTTCTTTGCTACTTAGAGTTCTGGACTTTTCAAGATTTGTTTGTGCTCGTTTTTGTTAGTAAATATTTTCTTCAGTAACCCTTGCTTCTCCTGCCACCCTGCATTTGGGTCCTCTACCATCCCGAAAACGTGACCGATGTTGTCACACCATCATGACAAAAACGTCCATCTATCGACAGACGTTGACAAAATGTTGGCATTGTTCTGTAAAGAAAATCCTGCTGTGGTGGCAGAAATAATTTGAAAGTGATGAAAAATATACAGAAAATGTATACAGAAAAAACTCATGAAAAAGTTCATTTTTTCGACCATGGAAACCGATTAAACATTAAGACATTTCAAGTTACTCACAGTACTTCCCCCTTGGCATTCTGAACAGCCAGACATAAAAAAACAACTGAATGTTCTTTTCGCACACACAATATTTGGTCAGAAGCAACGTGATTACCAGTGGCTTGGAAAGAACGTATTTGCCATTGCAGAGGCCACAGGGGGGGCACACAACCCCTGAGGTTTGGATTTGGTGTTGACGTGATTTTGATATTAACAGATTCCTTATCCCTAGAAGAAAAATATATAAAACGGCACTGTCTTACAATTACATTATTGCGCTAGGTCAACATTTCAATTTATTGTACAGCCCTAAACATATTATTGGGTTCAGCGAAAAACAAATTAGTGTCCACTAGACATGTCCGCTCTACATTTATTGCTGCTATCCTATTGGACCACTTTGGGCCACATGACCCACAGTACCCAGCAATTGCTCAGCTTTTGTTTCATTTGCAGGCTGGCAAACAACACAGTTGGCCTCGTCATTATCTAAAATGCGTGTAGTTTTTGTTTGGACTGGAAATGTTTTTGTTATGGCTATTTGACGTTTGTCACCATCACTGAAGCTCGTCCCATCGGGAATGAAGTAGTCCCCTGTACCAAGCAGAAGTTATCGCTTCTTGGCCTTTTGTCTACAAATGTTATCACCCCCTTTGGCTTTGAATTCCACTGTCTGTAGTAGCAGAGAGCTAGCTCACAGGGGGATATATTTGCAAATGATTGTGTTGATAATAACGGTCTTTATATTAGTGGTAGTGCTAAAATAAGTAGAATATTGTTGTCTTGTATTATGTGGTCCTCCCACCATGTCTGCTATTTATGCTGGCATGCGGAGGCACCACAGCGTGTGCTTTACCTTTAAGGAGATGGATGGAGAACCCCTGCGGATATCGCGGTTGGACTTCTTCAGGCAGCTCATCCAGCAGACCTTAAAATTTAAAGCTGATCAGCTAAACTGCATTATAACATTACCATCTAGTAAAGGTTTTGATGTCAGCTTTAATTCCGCTATAAACCTCCAAGAATTTTGGTCCCGGTATGAGAATGTAAAACCCCAGTTTTCTGTGTTCAACGTTGAGAAACTGACTGATAATGCTGCTAAAACAGTTATTGTCAGAATGTTCAATTCAGTTAACGCAGATGACATTTGTTTTTGGCTGGGCAGATATTGCACGGTAAAAGGTCCGGCTGTGAAGGTGAGGGATGCGGACGCCATTTGGAATTGCCCTTGGCGGGTACCCATCCAGCAATGGCAGGACCCCCAGGGCTTCCAGGGCCTGAAACATCTCCCATCCATGATAATCTTGGGTGAAAATCGAGGCTACATACACTATCAGGGTCAACCCAAGCTCTGCCGCAAGTGTGGTGAGCACGGGCACCTGGCAGAGGCATGCGAAAAAATAATTTGTGGGAAATGTTGAGTAATTTGGCATACGTTTGAAGAATGTAACAATGGCAGAAAGTGCAATCTCCGTGGGGAATCAAACCACCTCTACAGAAATTGTCCAAAATCATTTGCCAACAAATTGAAGGCCGGAAAAGAAATGGGACAGATTAACGGAAATGAAGGCAACAAACAAATTGAAAGCCTACAGAAAAATTCAAATCTCCCTCCAAAACCCGTCATTGGTGGAGAGGAAACAGGTGAGGAGGGGAAAGGGAGGGGCATATACCGGACCCACCAACAAGGAGCTCAGAAGAAAGTGGCATGTTGCAAGAACTGCCCACAAGCGAGTCAAGTGAAGCCAGGTCACAGCAGATTGACAGTGAAGACACCCAGATCCCTTGTGCAAATAATCCAAAAGGCTTGCATCTGAAAGGTCTTCTGAGTCCCCTTTGACTTTAGAGAATAGGGGAAAGCTTTGGAGCTCAGACAGTGAGGTGGAGGAGCCCAGAGTTTTCCCTTGCAGCTCACCAAATGAGCTCTCCTTTTTAAATATTAGATTGCAATCAACGTCCAAAAGTCGCAATACCATGAATTTAAGGTTGCGTGAGAAACCATCACCAAAAGTTTCTCAGAGAAATGATCAACAACCTAACTCTCTTTCTGCTGTACAGATGAAGGAGGAACTGCAATCTCAAGAAATAATTTAGCAAATGGTTTTGATACTCCCTTTTGTGTTTTAACCTTAAATTGTACCTGTGACTCTCACATTCTCAACTATAAATGTTAGAAGTGTGAAATCAAGGATGGGAGCCCAGAACTTCTTGTCCTTTTTAAAAACTATTAAGTCTGATGTGTTTTTAATCCAAGAATGTGGTCTACCTTTTTTAAGAAATTACAAACAGTGGGAGGAAATGTGGCCACTCCCAACCTTTATGGAGTGGCTCAAATGAAAATCGGAATGACAGGGTGGCCATTTTAATAAACGATTCCCAAATTGAGGTTAAAGGGAGCATGGTGGTGGACGAGCACTGTTAGCACATCTAACATTTATAGGACAGGATTTTAACCTTTTAAATATTTATGGGTCTAATGATAAACATGATAGGTATGAGCTTTTAGAAAACCAGCAGCCCCACATGCTAGGTCGTGTACCATTAATTATGGGAGGGGATTTTAATTGTCTTTTAAATGTAAGGGATAGAAAGGGAGCTGGGGGGGATTTTAAAGTGGACAAAACATCTGTTTCACTAAAAGACATGTTTCAGGTTTTTAAATTAGACGATTGTTTTAAAACCATGCATCCAAGAGAGGAGGGCTTCACGTGGTTCAGTAGTGATAGCACCAGAGCCTCTCGCATAGACTACATATTTACACGTGATTGGCCACCAACGGATGCTAGATTGACGCCTGTTTTTTTCTCAGACCACCTAGTACTGTCCTGTACTCGTTCAATGCCTTCTGGCGTCACTATTGGAGGAGGACTGTTGAACCTGAACCGCTCCCTGCTGGAGGACGAGACCTTGGTTGCTAAATACAGGGAGCAGTACAAGGACTGGCAGACACTTCAAGATTTGTACGAATCGAGGGCACAGTGGTGGGAAATGATAATGCTAAGATCTCAGAGCTTCTTTAAAAAAGCAGGTAAGGAAAAAAGAAGGAAGGAAATGAAACATATGCTGGGCCTGCAAACGAGACTACAAAGGTATTTTAATTTATCACAAAAGGGCATAAATTTTAATGAGGAAATAAAAAGGGTAAAAAATGAACTAAGACTTCTAGCAGATATCAAAAGTAGAAGTGTAATATTAAGGAGAAAAGAAAAGGAAATAGAGGAATGAGAAAAATGTACCAGGTATTTCTTCAAAAAAATTATGAGTAAGGGTGGGGGCATCTTCAAGCTGCAAAAAGGAAATGGAGCTATAACGGGAATAAGCAGTGAAATAAACGAGGGAGTCGAAACTTACTACCAGGGACTGTATGACGAGATACTCAATCAGAGACAATGTCAGAAGTATTAAATTTCATTGAGAAAACCGTAGTCCGCTGATAGTGTAGTGGTACACACGCCTGAGTTGTGTGCGGGCAGCGTGGGATCGATTCCCGCTCAGTGACAGTGTCTATGTGTGCCCTGCGACTGGCTGGCGACCAGTTCGGGGTGTAGTCTGCCTTCGCTCAGTGACGGCTGGGATAGGCTCCAGCAACTCTCCGCGACCCTGTATAGGATAAGTGGTTTGGAAGATGACATGACATGACATGAGAAAACCGTGACAGTGTTATTAACGTTTTTTAATGAATTGGACAAAACAAGTCGACTACCAGACAGCTTCAGAATAGGGATAATTACACTATTGCATAAAAAGGGAGACAAGACTGACCTTGGTAACTGGCGACCCATTGGTTTACAAGACCAGTGCTCTAACCACTGAGCTATGAGGCCTTACACTGCTTTCTCATTGAAGCACGACATATGGACAAATCCAGAAACTGTCGGGCAAAAGTTGCATGAATCTGTGTGCACTTACCTTTTGTGCATGTCAACCAATGCGGAAATGTTTGCGTACCAGTTTCTCCACGCCCCCATTAAAAAATGCAAATGAGCAAAGCTGAGCAGTCCGTCCCTGGGCCGGACCGGTCGGATGCTTTAACCTCAATTTCGTGGGCGGGGGTGGGAGGGCGACACATTTTAAAAAATGGCTTAACTAAGCATGTATTTTAGTCCGGCCCACTATCGGCCCTCGTGCGTGTGACGTGCTCGCGAGGTGGCCAAAATTCATCTCAGCCTACTCAGTGAAAGGCTTATTTTTAGGCTTCTTTCTACTCCCGCGTCGGCGCGAGCGACAACTGCTGTTATAGGGATTGTGGTATTGCTTCCCGGCCAGGACCCTGCCCCCTCTTGTAATGTTATGCCCCAGTTGCAGGTGGGAGGCGCGGGTTATGTGACATGACAATGAGGAAATACAAACACGCTAGAGTGCACGTTGCTCTCTCACATGTTGCGATGACAGTTTCCCACACAGAGACGGATGCACCACGCATCTCTTTGCTGCAAAGTAAGCATAAGCAAGCTACTAACCCACGTTCCCCCTTAGCCGCCACCTTCCAAATCGTTTTCGCAATAAAATTAAATGCATTAAATGCAAAACAACTTGTGTCCACGAGTATATTGCTGACTCAACTCAACTGACGTTGGCACATCAAGGTGGAGTTCATGCAGTTCTTCTTGCGTTCACTACTTCCGGAAATACGACATAGCAAATTTGCTGTGTATAGGGATTTGCTGGTATGCTTTTAATTTGAAGGCCGGGAAGGAGAGGAAGTGGAAAATAAATAAGTACCTTGTTGACTGCCATTTCTGGCGGTCTGTTGAACCCAAATAATTATACAAATTGAAAAAAAACAAACCTGGGGCTCGCAACGGAAGTAAGCACGTGCAGTTTGGTAAGCAGTAAAGTACTGTAACAAACTGAGTTATCTTTGTTGTGGTTGAATTCGTGTTTTGCAGAGTTATGTTGTTTCCAAGCCTGTTGAACGCGTCGCGCAGCTCGCTGGATGGGAGGGGTTGTGGGTGAGAGAGGAGGAGCGGAGGACCAAGGAGAGAGAGTGTGTGACTGAGTGGATTGAATGGTTGTCCTACTTGTCCCGTAGCCGGTTGAATTAATAAAAACGCGTTCATTGAACTACGACTGATGGCGTGTCATTGGGAGACGCTACAGTACTGTGTGGCACATTTTGAAGCGTGTTTGAAGCGTTTCCAGAGCGGGTTTGAATAGTAAATTAGCCAGCTAATGATCCTGAAAAAGCCTCTGCCGTTAGCGTTTCTCCCGCAGCAACGTCAATCACGGACGCTTTTTTGGGGGGGGTCAGGGGGCGGAACGGGGCTGGGGTCGACAATGTTTATGAATATGGCCGGAAGGGTAACCAGGTCAAGGGTGGAGGGTCGCGGCCCGACGGGCAAAAAATGGTCAAGTGCTCAGCTCTGATCAGTTCTGTTTTTACCCCAACAAGAAATGTGCTTTTAGATTTGGACCGTGCCTTCTTTCATTTTTTCTGGGGGTCCAAGTGGGAGAGACTGAAGAGAGACACAATGAAGAAAACCAAGGAAAAGGGAGGAAAAGGATTGCCGAACCTCCAGCTCTTCTTGGGTAGCCGATATGTAGCCCTGCACCTGCGAAATGCGCTTGGCCCATCAAGTGCCCAGGAAAGTCAAGCAATAACACGATTCTGGATGGGTTCATACCTCCAGAAACTAAAATTAATACCGACTGATCATAGAATCCCTGTGTCTTTTAATCTGCCACCATTTTATTCTTTTAAGAATTAATATTTTAAGAAAGTTTGAACTGGAAAAAGAAGAGTGCTATGTTTTAAAAAATCACAGCTCTCTTATCTCTGTTGTGCAGAAGCGGGAAGCAGTGAGTCCAGTTCACGGCCTTGTATTCGGTGAGCCCACAACGGTTTGGCGCAATGTCAACCACCCTGCCTTCTCAAGCAGACTTCGGGACCTGTCATGGATGATGTCCCATGAAATTCTTCCAGTCAGGTCCGTTATGCACTCCCGAGGGATGTCAGCATCCTCAAATTGCCCCCGACCTGGTTGTGGCGCCCACGAGTTGGTGAGGCACCTCCTCTGGGAGTGCAGTGCTGCTGTAGACCTGTGGGCGACAGACGGCCACCGGCAATTCCCGGACTTGCCAGCAAGGGAGGCATTAAACGCACAGTTCGTCCTCTATGGGGTGAGCCAGTTGGAAAACACCAAAGAACACTTTGCAAAGCAGTTGCTCACCCTCGCTGCCATGCTAAACGCCATCTGGACCTCCAGAAACTTGCTAGTAAGGAGGCACAGAAAGACCCCCACTGTGGCTGTGCTCCGAATGGCCGCAGCTACCCTGACAGCTGCCGGCGGCAGGCCAAGGACGCAGCCACCAAGAAGAGTCGTCTGTGCCCGCCTGGAGGAGGGAACCGGAGCTACACAGGAAAGGTCTTGGCAGCGACGGCCTGGCTCACCGGGAGATGCTGGGGAAAAGGAGCAAGAGGAGTGAGGAACTCCTATGGGCACCCTGAGAGGATTCAACCGGAGGAATGCTGTTTGAGAGGGTGGGATGAGGTCCCACTTAGTAAGGAGACACTACGCTTCTGTACAACAGGCTCAATATGTTTTATCTAATCTGTCTTTTGAACTTTAGTATTTTATGCATAGTTTACCTTGTATTATTATGTTTAACATGTTGATCTTTAAGCTTACAAGGATATTATCTTAACATTGTTTTTGTAAACAAAACTGTGCTCATATTAGGGAGAAGTAAATAACATTCGTCCATTGTTACAATAAAACTTCTTAAAAATCTGTTCTTATCAGTTTAATCTCCGATACGTCTCCTATCCGGGGCCATATATTGAATAGATTTTTGGAACTGGGAGATGGAATAGGGGCTTGCTCCATCCACTCCACGCATCGACCTGGGTTTTCAGTACCTCCAGGCACGATGTACCCCCTCTGCTGGTTTACAACAAGAATGATAATACAACATATATGTGAATCCTACATTGTCAAAATGCTGCAATCAATCCTGATGATTACGGATGTTGTAAGTGCAGTCTATTAGTAAGAAAATAAGTTTTGTAACACTGTATAGTTTGTATTGTACCTAGAGAAGGATGTAGTCTAGTTGTTTTTTTTAATCAAATACCCTGCCCCAACAAGAGAGCAAAACATGTTTCGATGGAAGTCTCATTTTTTTAGATTTTCAAGGAATACAAAGTCATACTTTTATCAAGAAAGACCTTTCCCCCCAAAAGAAAAGTACATCTTGCTCTGTCCACACGACGACAAAAAGAGCTAAGTAAACAATTTGTCCATCCATGCATTATCGATACCACTTATCCTCACAAGGGTCGCGGGGCGTGCTGGAGCCTATCCCAGCTGTCTTTGGGTAGCGGGGGACACCCTGAATTGGTTGCCAGCCAATCGCAGGGCACACAGAGACAAACAAACATCCGCACTCACAATCACACCTAGGGACAATTTAGAGTGTCCAATCAACCTACCATGCATGTTCTTGGAATGTGGGAGGAAACCGGAGTACCCGGAGAAAACCCACGCAGGCACGGGGAGAACATGCAAACTCCACACAGGGAGGCCGGAGCTGGGATCGAACCCACGACCTCTGAACTGTGAGGCGGACGTGCTAATCAGTCGACCACTGTGCCAACATAAACAATTTGTCATTTTTTCAAATTTTATTTCAATGTCATATTTACAATGTACGATGGACATCCAAATAATAGTTTCAAATGTAGATTTTCTATACAGTCAAAAAATTGGTGCTTGATGAATGAAAAGTATTTAAAGGTCAGGGTGCAAACATTTTTCAGTCTGTTAAAATTCATATTCTCATTGGTAATAGGTTTTATAATTGTTTTTTTCCCCAGATTCTTTTTACTTCATTCATGATGGTTTGGGTAATGTACTGACTAAATGGTAGTACTTAAACCAGTGGACGAATGATGCATCATCCAGCGTGTACGTGTGTGTATGTATTGACACGCGTGTCGCAGATGAGCCCGTGACTGAAGATGGTGTGTGTGCTGAAGACGTTGGCCTGGTGAGTAGTACAACTCATACCTCCCTGGTAGTGGAGATGCCATGATCAAGGAGGTGGTTCACCCAGGGTGAGGCTCTGGGAATCTTGACTGCAAAATTTCTGATAGTGCGGGACTGCGTCTGCGATCTTCTCTGATGAGATTGTCAACATTATTTGTTACAATGGTCATTGTATGTGTGAGATCATGTTTTGCAGCACTGCTACTTTGCATTCAGTCTAGGGAGGGCACACAATCACTGTCATGATTATTTCTCCCTGTTTTCAGATCAACTTCAAGATGTAACATTTTGGAGGCACCGCTGCAATTGCTGTTCAGATGTCCAGTGTCCATGACCTGTTTGCTGAATTCTGAACAAGCTAAATCCTTCACACAACAGCCCAGGCAGATTGCAGGGGATAACCGTTGCTGATGAGGAGAGCTGGAAACTGGTGGGTCACCTTCCTGTCAACTGAGGCCAATTAGAGATCATCAGAGGAAAAGTAAAGCCTTCCAGTTCAGTGTCAACTCCTGTACAACCAACGGACTTCGAGCACTGTCAGCATGATGGAGCAGCTACAAGAAGAGGTACCAGAAATGTTGCATACACTGACCGAAGGTGATCTCCTGGAAATATGTGATTCTCTCTGAAACGGAAAACACATATATCATTGGTGACTCACATTATGAATCATCTTGAAAGAGACAAACCAGAGGAGCTACAGGGTGAAGGCATGTCCAAATTACTAAAGGACAAAATTTCACTATTGAAGTTTGACATTGATAATGACACACTGCAAACTTCACATGGTCCAGAGATAAGAGGAGTTAAGAGAGAAACTGCAGGTCGAAGAGCTACAAGCGAGCAACAATGATTGGAAGTCAAGCGGATTATGACAGTTACGGATGTTTTACACCAGCTCCAAAACACCCCAGGTACTCAATTAAGTGAGCATTCCGCCCTCAGCCTATACTCAACCACAGCTAAATTCACTCTGGCGCAAAGACTTCAAAATTTCGGGACAAATAGGTGATCCGGGTCAGAGAGATAAACTGACATTCTCCCATCAGATTGAGAATGGACTGAACAGATGATACTGTGAAATAGAAATAGTTGATGCTGTGATAAGAACTATCGCCCCCGGTTTGCAGCTACGCAGCGACTTGGAGGGGAAATTTAAATTAACCCTCCCCATACTTAGACACATTCTACGTTCTCATTTTTAAGAAAGAAGTGCCACAGAGCGTTACAAGCAGTTAGCTTCTAAAGTTCAAAATTATAGAGAGACTTCTCAAAGCTTTCTAATGCAAGTTTTAGACCTAGGGCAGAAAGAACTATTTGCATCCCAAGAGTCAGAATCGGGATTTCAGTATGATCCAGGATTAGTTCAGCGTCTGTGTCTACACACAGTACTCACTGGTCTCCTGAAAGACAGTATTAGGATTGGTATGCAGCCCCTCTTGCAAGACACTGAGACTTCAGATGAGCTTTTATTAGAGAGGCTCAATGTGGCATGCGCTAATGACACACAAAAAAAAGGAAAAAAGAATGTTACACCATGGATTTGATCTGAAAACAGGGAGAAAAAATCACGACAGTGATTGTGTGCTGTTTCCTCAGCAGACTTTACTTGACTGAGGAAACTCTTCAACAGTCGCCTGCTAGGTGCATGGAGACATAAACAATCGATCTCAGATTGTTTGATTACAAACTATAGGAGATCCTAGATAGACAGCGTCACTAGTGTGATAAGTGAGAAAATATTCAAATAACAAAATAAATGTTTTCCCATATTAATAGTCGTCTTTGTAACCTCAGCAATACAGTATTAAAGTTTTTTCTTATCCGATTCCTTTGATATTACAATTAATACATTTGTCAGACATTATTATTTCAACTTGTTATACTGCTGCCCCTCAAATCCAAATAGTGATGCGGCCTTGCTCACAGAAGCATTGTAAGAAAGTTAATGTTGACAACCTCATCAGGGGAGAGCGCGAATGCAGTCGCCCATTCCCAGAAATTTTGCAGTTGGGATTCCTACATTTGGGGAATTCACAGGGGTCAGCACAACCGGAGTGCAATGGTTGACCCTCACCCTGGGTGAACCACCTTCTTGATCATGGTTTCCCCCCTGCCAGGTAAGTATGAGTTGTGTAACTCACCAGGCCAACATCTTTAGCACACACACCATCTTCAGTCACGGGCTCATCTGCGACACACGTGTCAACACATACACACACGTACACGCTGGATAACGTATCACTCGTCCATTCGATGGAGAATTCCTGCATCTCTGATACTCTCCGCCTGGTTTCCTCAACCTTGTTGTTCATTCCTTTCAAGTCAATGTTAACAACATGGAGCGTCTGCGTTATCTCGGATCTGAAGTCTGAAAGATGTTTCTGAATTTGTCCCGTCGCTTTGTTGACCTTTGTTCTGACGTCGGCATGCACCTCCTGTATTTCGGCGATAATGCTAACTCTAATAGCCTCCAAGCTAGTGGGGTAGATGAACTTTCTGGCATCCTCGTGCAGTCTTCGTGCTTTCATGACAACAAAACGTCCTCTTACGCGGTTTGCCTGTGCATTTCCTTTCTTCCTCCCCATCACTCCCCCCTTCATACAAGTTTCTTACTGGATTCTATTAACTTAACAAGTTAAACATTATGGGCAGGGGGGGCGACTCGGACCCACTGGTGAATTATGCTGCCACTCACATTTCCGCCGTTTCGGACAGGCCCTGTTTATACTCATTTGCATATTTTAATGAGGGGGGGGGGAGAATCTGGCACACAAACATTTCCGCATTGGTTGACATGTACAAAAGGAAAGTGCACACAGATTCATGCAACTTTTGCCCAACAGTTTCTGGATGTGTCTATATGCAGTGTTTCAAGGAGACAGCAGCGTAAGGCCTCATAGCTCAGTGGCTAGAGCACTGGTCTCGTAAACCAGGGGTCGTGTGTTCGATTCTCACTGAGGCCTCATAACATGCTAGATGTTTGCTATGCAGACAGGAAAAATAGTGGCTGACGCTTGCACTATGCAGTTCTTCTCATTCAACTGTGTCATAAACAAAAAGATTTTACTGGTATGAATGTACTTCCCATCTTTAAATGCCATGCTAGCAGTGTGTTGCTTTGCAAGGCCTTGTAACTCAGTGGTCACAGTACTGGTCAAGTAACCACAAGATGTGTGTTGAATTCTCCCTGGGGGGAGGGGCTGAAGCTAATCAAGATGAGTGCAAATTCTTGATGATTCCACGCAGTCATTTCAGTTTGCCATGAGTCAACAGACAAGCTTTTGTCTACTCAAAGGTAAGCAATATCCATCCTGATGAACATGCGTTGTGAACTCAGTGCCAAGATCAACACGAGCAGGAAGGAGAAGACGGGCAACTTTCTCGCCAATATAGATTTGCTCTCAGCAGGACTATGGTTGTCATCTGAGGCAGTGATGTTCAAACTTTTTCAACATTTGAATGTTTAAAGAAGTGGTGGGCAACTTTGAGGTTGGAGAGGGGCACTGTAATGAATGAATACCCGACTTCATAACTGCATCACAGTGTGTTGGAGCATGTAGAACTCTTAATTTTTTTAAGTAAAGTTACAAAAAGTCAGAAATGTTTAACATTTAGTTTTGAATGCATTTAGTTATCCTGTTCTTATGTCAGCTGTTGGCTGTACAAGCTCACTGGGCAACTCAGAGTTACAATTTCTGACACATTTATGATGCCTTACAACATGTCAGTTATTGTTTTTCTATTTGTGATTTCTTATTTATGAAAAATCTTCAACATAGAAAGAATTATGACAACATCATTCTTACAGGTCTACCTATTGCATCAACTTTATCTTTTGTTTCCTTCTTCAGCCCGAAACAAACCTAGTGCAGTGTCTGGCCACAGCACAACATTCTTGTGCTTGGTTAGCAGCCTTCCAGGAGAATCGGAATGTTAGTCCAATCGATTCTGGAGACTCAATGGCCAAGTATATCTGACCGACACATTTGGCTGGTTACGTTTTTATCAAGACTCAGCAAATGAATTTTCACCGGCACTTAGCAGGTTGCTGGCTCTTTGTTTAGAAACTTGATCAAGAGTCAAAATCAAAGCATGCAGGAGTGCTTCTCGGATGTTTTCTCCAAAATATCTTTTAGGTGCTCTTCAGTTGAGGGATCAGGGCGGGACTTCAACACACAGCAAACTGAGGCACTCAAAGTGATTCTGAATTCACAGGACTTTATTGTAACACGTCCAGTTGAAAAAAAAATTCCTCCGCGTTTCAGCCTTGTTTGGCCTTCGTCAGGGCAAGCTCGAGTGGACTGGCATGGTACTGCTTTTATCCAAGTAGGTCACATGGTCTCTGTGGGCTGGACACAGGCACATCCTCTTCTTTCTTTTTACAAATAGACGTTTTTATACAGATACAACATTTGCATCAAAGTTTCTGTGTTGAAAACAGCTCACGGACGATGAAAAATCCTAAAAACGATCAACAATCTTCCCATCAAATCGCTTTGAACCGATACCTCCAAAGACTGCTGCACAGCTTCCAAGAAGTACTCTTCACACTTTATTTTTTAAAATATTTCTTTAAAAATGTCAATATTTATTATGCATTTCATTATCTCAATATCTGTTTGCTTATCTTAATATTCAAGTATTCAAATATGTCATTCTTTCACAATATATTCATATTGGTTTAGTTATTTCAATACTTCACTTCAATAATTATTGTTTAGTCATTTCAATATCTATTAAAATATTTCAATATTTTTTAAACTATTTCACCCTTTATTTATTTCAATATTGATTTGAATTTAAATATTCATTTCCACAATTGTTCAAATATTTCAACATGCATCTGTGGCTATGTCAATAAATAATTATATGATCATTATATTAATGATATGAAATGACTAAATATTCAAATAAATGAATTTTGAAATAAGCAAACAAATATTGAGATCTTTAATTTTGTTCAACGATCCATCCATTATCTATACCGCTTTATCCTCACGAGGGTCGCTGGGGTGCTTGAGCCCATCCCAGCGGTCTTCAGGCAGTCGGTGGTTTTTTTTTAAAATTTTTATTTAAATAATAGAATATATCCAACAAATACTTAAATATAAATACATTTTCAAATTATTGAATATATATATATATATATTTAAATTTAATTGAATAAATGTGGTAATGAATACATAAACAGAAATTTTGAAATAGTGAAGTATTTAAATAAATATTGATACAATACAGATTAAACGAAATGAATAAATATTGAAATAAGCAGTGAGATATTTAAAAACATATTGAAACAGTATCGAAATAAATACTGACATATTTTAATATATACTCAATTAAGAAAATTGAAATAATACAAAATGACCCCTTATGATGAGAAAAATTAATGGACCACGTTTTCCCTCGCCCGGACGCGGGTCACCGGGGCCCCCTTCTGGAGCCAGGCCTGGAGGTGGGGCTCGACGGCGAGCGCCTGGTGGCCGGGCCTGCACCCATGGGGCCCGGCCGGGCTCAGCCCGAAAAGGATACGTGGGTCCCCCTTCCCATGGGCTCACCACTGGAGGGAGGGGCCAAAGGGGTCGGGTGCCGTGTGAGCTGGGCGGCGGCGGAAGACGGGGACCTTGGCGGTCCGATCCCCGGCAGCAAAAACTAGCTCTTGGGACATGGAATGTCACCTCTCTGGCAGGGAAGGAGCCTGAGCTGGTGTGTGAGGCTGAGAGGTTCCGATTAGATATAGTCGGGCTCACCTCCACGCACAGCTTGGGTTCTGGTCCCAGTCCTCTCGAGAGGGGTTGGACGCTCTTCCACTCTGGAGTTGCCCAGGGTGAGAGGCGCCGAGCAGGTGTGGGCATACTTATTGCCCCCCGGCTTGGCGCCTGTACATTGGGGTTTACCCCGGTGGACGAGAGGGTAGCCTCCCTCCGCCTGAGGGTGGGGGGACGGGTCCTGACTGTTGTTTGTGCTTATGCACCAAACGGCAGCGCAGAGTACCCACCCTTTTTGGAGTCCTTGGAGGGTGTGCTGGAGGGCGCTCCACCTGGGGACTCCATCGTTCTGCTGGGGGACTTCAATGCTCACGTGGGCAATGACAGTGAGACCTGGAGAGGTGTGATTGGGAGGAACGGCCCCCCCGATCTGAACCCGAGCGGTGTTCGGTTACTGGACTTCTGTGTTCATCACGGATTGTCCATAACGAACACCATGTTCAAGCATAAGGGTGTCCATATGTGCACTTGGCACCAGGATACCCTAGGCCGCAGTTCGATGATCGACTTTGTAGTCGTATCATCGGACTTGCGGCCGCATGTTTTGGACACTCGGGTGAAGAGAGGGGCGGAGCTGTCAACTGATCACCATCTGGTGGTGAGTTGGCTCCGATGGTGGGGGAAGATGCCGGTCCGACCTGGCAGACCCAAACGTATTGTGAGGGTTTGCTGGGAACGTCTGGCAGAATCCCCTGTCAGAAGGAGTTTCAACTCCCACCTCCGGCAGAACTTTTCCCACGTCCCGGGGGAGGCGGGGGACATCGAGTCCGAGTGGACCATGTTTCGTGCCTCCATTGTTGAGGCGGCCGATCGGAGCTGCGGCCGCAAGGTGGTCGGTGCCTGTCGTGGCGGCAATCCCCGAACCCGCTGGTGGACACCAGCGGTAAGGGATGCTGTCCAGCTGAAGAAGGAGTCCTATCGGGCCTTTTTGGCCTGCGGGACCCCGGAGGCAGCTGACGGGTACCGGCAGGCCAAGCGGAATGCGGCTCTGGCGGTTGCTGAGGCAAAAACCCGGGTGTGGGAGGAGTTCGGGGAGGCCATGGAAAATGACTTCCGGACGGCTTCGAGGAAATTCTGGTCCACCATCCGGCGTCTCAGGAGGGGGAAGCAGTGCACCATTAACACTGTTTATAGTGGAGATGGGGTGCTGCTGACCTCAACTCGGGACGTTGTGGGTCGGTGGGGAGAGTACTTCGAAGACCTCCTCAATTCCACCGACACGCCTTCCACTGAGGAAGCAGAGCCTGGAGACTCTGAGGTGGGCTCTCCTATCTCTGGGGTTGAAGTCACCGAGGTAGTCAAAAAGCTCCTCGGTGGCAGAGCCCCGGGGGTGGATGAGATCCGCCCGGAGTTCATAAAGGCTCTGGATGTTGAGGGGCTGTCATGGTTGACACGTCTCTTCAGCATCGCGTGGACATCGGGGACAGTGCCTCTGGATTGGCAGACCGGGGTGGTGGTCCCCCTTTTTAAGAAGGGGGACCGGAGGGTGTGCTCCAATTACAGAGGGATCACACTCCTCAGCCTCCCCGGCAAGGTCTATTCAGGGGTGCTGGAGAGGAGGGTCCGTCGGAAGGTCGAATCCCGGATTCAGGAGGAGCAATGTGGTTTTCGTCCTGGCCGTGGAACAGTGGACCAGCTCTACACCCTCAGCAGGGTCCTCGAGGGTGCATGGGAGTTTGCCCAACCGGTCTACATGTGTTTTGTGGACTTGGAGAAGGCGTTCGACCGTGTCCCTCGGGGAGTTCTGTGGGGGGTGCTTCGGGAGTACGGGGTACCGAGCCCCCTGATAAGGGCTGTCCGGTCCCTGTACCACCGATGCCAGAGTTTGGTCCGAATTGCCGGCAGTAAGTCGGATTCGTTTCCTGTGGGCGTTGGACTCCGCCAAGGCTGCCCTTTGTCACCGATTCTGTTCATAACCTTTATGGACAGAATTTCTAGGCGCAGCCGCGGTGTCGAGGGGGTCCGGTTTGGTGGCCTCAGTATTGCATCTCTGCTTTTTGCAGATGATGTAGTACTGTTGGCTTCTTCAAGCCGCGATCTCCAACTCTCGCTGGAGCGGTTCGCAGCCGAGTGTGAAACGGTCGGAATGAAGATCAGCACCTCCAAATCTGAGACCATGGTCCTCAGTCGGAAAAGGGTGGCGTGCCCTCTCCAGGTCGGGGATGAGATTCTGCCCCAAGTGGAGGAGTTCAAGTATCTTGGGGTCTTGTTCACGAGTGAGGGTAAGATGGAACGGGAGATCGACAGGCGGATCGGTGCAGCGTCTGCTGTGATGCGGACCCTGTATCGGTCTGTCGTGGTGAAGAAGGAGCTTAGCCGAAAGGCGAAGCTCTCAATTTACCGGTCGATCTACGTTCCTACTCTCACCTATGGTCATGAGCTGTGGGTCATGACCGAAAGAACAAGATCTCGGATACAAGCGGCCGAAATGGGTTTCCTTCGCAGGGTGTCTGGGCTCTCCCTTAGAGATAGGGTGAGAAGTTCGGCCATCCGGGAGGGACTCAGAGTCGAGCCGCTGCTCCTCCGCGTCGAGAGGAGCCAGTTGAGGTGGCTCGGGCATCTGATTAGGATGCCTCCTGGACGCCTCCCTGGTGAGGTGTTCCGGGCATGTCCCACCGGCAGGAGACCCCGAGGACGACCCAGAACACGCTGGAGAGACTATGTCTCCCGGCTTGCCTGGGAACGCCTTGGGATCCTTCCGGAAGAGCTGGAGGATGTTGCTGGGGAGAGGGAAGTCTGGGCTTCCCTGCTGAAGCTGCTGCCTCCGCGACCCGACTTCGGATAAGCGGGAGATAATGGATGGATGGATGGATGGAAATAATACATACAGGTTAAATAAATATTGAAAGAGGTAAATACATATTGAAATAATGAATTAATTGGTGAAATAAATAATTATTGAAATAGTTGAGAAAACAGCAAAGTAAATACTTAGTGGCACATTTCATTTTGTATTCATTCACATTTGGCAATTCACAACATGATGTTTTCACTCACATTGAGTTCTTCCTTACACATTCTTAATCAATCAGCTTTTTTCAAAATTGTTTGGTTATTTTTTGTTGATTGAACAATCAATCAATACATGGAGGAAAACTATCTCATGCAAAACAAAAGATCAGATTTCAAATGTGGGAGCAAAACATCTCCAACATCATCACTGACTTTAAGCCTTAACACAAGGTTAAAGTTTTAGAATCTTCTATCTATCTATCTATCCATCTATCTATCTATCTATCTATCTATCTATCTATCTATCTATCTATCTATCTATCTATCTATCTATCTATCTATCTATCTATCTATCTATCTATCTATCTATCTATCTATCTATCTATCTATAACAAGAACAACAAAATATATCGTACAAAAAAGTAAAAATAATTACAAAAATAAAAAAATATTTAAAAATAAAAATAAATAGCGAAATAAATGTGGAAATAAACACACAAATAAATAGATATGTACAGTTAAGTATCAATCAATTCATATTTTCTTTTATTGCTTTCGATTAAGTTTATTTATATTTGTTTTTATTTTCACTTTTATATATTTTTAATTTTGACAGTTTTGGTCCTCCATACTGTTCACCCAGAATTATTATTTTTTTCTTTTTTTTATTCTAAGCGCCTTTTTATTCTTTTTTGTTCAACTATTTCCTTGGTGGTTTTAATGAATGATACGCCGTTTTATGACACTTACTTTTTTACACTTTATTGAACATAGACAATTACAAATTCTCAATCCTCAGTCAGTTGTTCACCCAAATGCAATATGGTCCAGCTGCGGCCACAAATGGGCGTTCCCGTTTTTTATGGAAACGCCCGGTTCTGACAACGGGAACGCGCCCTCACCTCAAGGCGACGTCACTGGCAGAAGACACCTGTTCTCCAGTACAGTATTAAGTTTCCAAAACGCCTACGTTTTTTAGATAGTGTTCACGTGTTGAGAGTTAGTAATAGTAACTTATATAGCGTTTTAGCTTCACCATTTGATGCCCAAAGCGTTTCAGAAAAGCAACTTTAAAAAACTTTTAGTGTGTATGCACAGGAAGCATGTTGTCATTTGGACCCAGGCTTAAAGCGACACTTGGGTGAGCTCAACATTGGGACTTATATAAAAGGTTTACATGTAAAAATGATATTAGTACTAAAATGCCCACCTCAAAAGACTGTAGTGATTTAAGGTCTTTTTTTGTGATTAGGTGTACGACAAATTTCCCCGCCCCAAAAAGTTATGTTATGTTTTCGGTCTCAGCGGTCTACGTCACGCAAGGAAGGCATGCTTGGTAATATTGCTTGCTCTGTCAGTACTGTTGTCTAAAACGGTGACGATCGCCACCAAAATGCAAATGCACATTACTACTCTTGTCCACTTCAACCTGTGAAAGTATAAAAGTGTTCTGCACAATAGTTTGGATTTATTGACATAAAACGTGATCTCATCATGATCACCTCCACAAAATCAAAAATACCGTGGCGATTGCTTCTCCACTTTCACAAGCTGAAGCGGACAAGAGCATGAACGCGCACACGAACCCCGACTGGTTATATTTCGGACATTTAGCGATGCTAAACGTGTGTCTCAGGAGGGACAGAGAGAGAGACGGCGACTTGCAGTAGCAGCAGGCAGATTGGAGCTTTACGTCCCTTTCTTCCTTCCCCGGCTAAAGGTAGGATAATGGGACGGCTAATAGTAACCTAGCTTCAGGCCGTTAAAACAAAAGGCGTTAGCACAACAACATTAGCTCCTTATTGTCTGCTAGGGTTGCCCACCGTCCCTTGAAAAACAGAATCGTCCCGTATTTAGGAACGAAAGTACGCGTCCCGCATTGAGTTGTAAAGGGACGCACTTTGTCCCGTAATATTGTCAGAGTAAAAAATAATATGTAAAATGTCAATTAATGGAACAACACTTCTTTAACACACCACCTCCGCAAAGGCTAACTTCAAAATAAAGCTTACCAAATAATACATTGCATCATTGATACCAATGTAATAGCCTTCATAAGACTTTTACTTTGAAGTTGACCTCCGTGGTGGCGTAACAGCTAACTTGAATTCCGTCGCTAACAAACCGCTAGTTAATTACGCTTTTTCATTGTATGATACAGCACAAGTCTCCGGCGTTAGTGGCAAGCAGCTGTTATCATTCTGCTAAAATTTCTAATCTTTTTTTTCCCCTTTTTTCGTTTGCTGATCCGAAACACAATCCGATCTTGAGCTGACTCAAAATCCGTGACCAATCTGAACCGTGACTTATATGACCGTTGAACCTCTAGTGAGTACCAAAGTCAATCTCCTGGTACTAATGTGAGTAACCCATGAAAAAAATGATGTGCACCCCGGTTAATATGGGGAATGTACAATGAATGTCATCATTGTATGAACAAACATAATAATTTTGGGGTGGAATAAACAAGTACAATTGATTGACAAGTATGTTAAATAAATTAATAATACATAAAAGTAATAAATTGATGAATAATAGATAAAAAATACACACACAGCCTTACATTAACTACAAGTTCAAACAGCAGATATGCATTATTTTTACTGTACAGGCAGTCGATATACTACACCTAATTAATAAATACAGTAAAGAGTAAGTGGACAAATATATGAAAACGTTCTGCTGAACTGATTAAAGGTGAGCTCATTTTAAGCCTCAACTATGACACGTCTTGCTCTGTGTTTTACTCTGCAGTTGTCAAAGACGTTTCTGCCAAGGCAGAAAGCTCTTTGCCCTTGGCAGCACATAGTGAATATTCTGATTGGATAACAATAGAATCTTCTAAATTATATATTAATAAATATATTATATATATGAATTAATTTCAAATATCACTACTTTATCTTGAGGATCAATACTTAAAATTGAGCACGATGGTTCGGAATATCGATAATTTGATATCGATACGCCCATCCGTTGTGGAAGGCAGTCAGGTCGGCCGTCCCCGCCGATTATGTGTCCCTTATTTATTTTTCAGGGAGTTGGCAACCCTACTGTCCGCCCAGCGTGTGGAGGTGAAGATGAGCGAGCCTGTGTCTTCATGTCGCCTCGCAAGTAGTCGCGCGCGGTGTCCCTGCTTTTTGCTAGCAACCGCCACCTTCTGCCCAAGTGAAGCGGCGTGAGAGTGACAAAAGCCCTCATCGAACAGCAAACAAAAAGTTTCGGCGAGGCTGACTGCACAGACGAGTGTGGCTGCATTGGAACGTGCCATTTCGGCTGTCACCTTCCAAATTGGACGGCGCGTTGTAAGTCGAAAAACTGGGGCCATTCGTCATCCAAATAAATGTACACGTCTACTTATTCCCACTTCAGTCTCTGTAAATATCCTGACTGGTGTTAAATGCCTCGCCTGTCTTAACCGTGATCAGCAAAGAAGCAGTGTTTTTTTTTTTTTTTAAGCAAAGCGGCAGCGCGCGCTCATCCCAGCCTATGTTGTACCTCTGCTGACTTCCACATTTCCTCATCCTCATATAAATCAGCCACAGAGAGGTTAATCCTTTTCATATGTTGAAGTGGGCATTAGTAGAGATGTCCACATAAATTTTGGTGCCAATTGATGGCCGTTTTTTCGACGTTATAAGAAATAAAAGTACAATGATTTCCAATGGAGGGTTTGGACTCGGTTCCTCGCGTGACTCCGGCCGAACAGGATAGCCATCGTGCTCATTATCAAGGGGCGTTATTCATGGAGTTACTTATTTTCTAATTTCTCCAAAATGAATGGATAAAATAGAAAATGGCACCTCTTTTCAGTTTCTTGATAAAAAAATTCAGTTTCTTGATAAAAAAATATATAAAATGATCTTGTTAGTGAAAACATGGCCATCCCATCGTCCCTTGAATAATGCACACGCATGTCCTCCATGTTATGTTTTATTAAAAACATAACATGGAGGACATGCGGTCAAACGCGAGCGAATCAAGCGACTCGGAACGCTTCATTCGCATTTGGTGTGAACGTAGCACGAGTCGCTTGATTCAATCGGGTTTGGCCGCATGTCCTTTGAAACCTGAAATGCTGCAGCCGCTCATTCACTCACAACGGAGTGCGGAGGGGCTTCGCTTGGTAGTCGACTACGACAGCATTTTTCAACATCACAATCAAATGGCCGACACGCTATGCTAATGCTAACAATAAAGTCTTGGTAAAGTTTTTTTTAATGTATTTAAATGTAAAGTTCAAGAACTATAAAAAAAAAATGAAGCCGCTGAGTGAACGCTGTTTGGCTGTGTGTGACGTAGTATCCCCGATGCTGATTGGCTGCTAAAGTATCCCCGATGCTGATTGGCTGCCGCAGTATCCCCGATGCTGATTGGCTGCCGCGAGGCGGAGTGGCGAAAAAAGTTGACTTGATTGATACGCGACGAATGGGACGAATGGACGGATTTTCGGTGCTTCGCACCGCGTCTCACCGCGTCTCACCGCGTCTCACCGCTCCAAACGCATCATTCGCACCGCCCGGCACGCAACCGCGCGAACTACATTGACTCCAATACAAACGCGCCGCCAGAAACGCATCATCCGCGTTTGGTGTGAATGTAGCAATACACTGTTTTTCTCCATCCCATCCTGCCGCTGCTTCTACTACAGATAGTAGGTTACTTTAGCATAGAGAGCCCCCTGGTGGAGTAGCTGTACTCACTAAATAATTTCTAATCGGCACACTCCAAACATTTAATTTGGAACGTGGTTTACAGTCAACTATGTGTGAATTGGATAACATTGCATTCCTGAGCAAGAGAATGTCTTTTTTTTATTATGTTTGATTTAAATAATGAATAGGCTGTTGTGAAGTCGTGAGGACCCACTGCGTGTCCCTCACTCTCTGTCGTGTTGGGAACACCCCGGCTGTAACTGGATCCTTCTAATTGGTCGACAAAACGCGTACAGGAACGCCCAGTGGGCGTTCTTGTATCCTTACAGGAACGCCCAGTGGGCGTTCTTGTATCCTTACAGGAACGCCCCGGCCGCAGCCGGACCCTTCTCCCAGATTTTTTTTTTTTTTTAATTCTTCTGAAAATTCTCATACAAACCAATAAGGCACATATTGATCTAGAAATTTGAACAGTTGAAACGGCAAATAAGAACATAAAGTATAAAAAAATACAAAATAAACTTAAACAAGATAAATAAGATAAATAAAAAATAAAAAATGTGAGGGTCTCAATCAAGAAGAGCAAAAAGGTCCATCAAAGAAAATAGTCTCTGGGCATTTTTGTTTGACATGTAATACAAGGATTTTTTGTAAAGTATGAGATCATTCCTCCAGCTGTTGATGTGAGGCTTCGCTTTGATGAATTTACACCTATGGATGAAATGTTTCACAAGAGAGAGCAAATTGTTCACCAAAAAGTCCAAGTCCTTCTCCTTTAACTGAACTCCAACTTTAATGGACTTCCAGTTTAAAGGGTGCAACACAATTTGTTTGGATACTAACCAGCTCTGTAAGGCTAACCAAAATTCTGACACAAGTTTACAATCAAAGAAAATATGTTCCACCGTTTCCACGTCATTCTCACAAAATCCACACAAGTCATTGTCCCAATTAAATCTTATACGTAAGAAATGCTTAGATGGGTAAATGTAATTCAACATTTTAAAAGAGACTTCTTTTGCTTTGTGAGGAATTGGATCAGATAAATAACGTTTTCTAATTATTTTTGATTCATGAGAACTGAAGTCACATAGAACATATCTTCTTTTTAACAAGAAAGGAAAGTATCTTTTAGTTAAAACACTCCTAATGAACTTATTACAGAAATTATTACTATCAAAGTTGAATCCTTCTACGCAGAGTGAACTAATTTCTGGAACATTGGAATACAACACCCATTGTTGAGTCATTGTTTTAAGGGGTTCTGGAATGGCTTTGATTATTTTATTGAATTCTCTAAGTGAGAAGTGAAAGTTATATTTCAGACAGAAGTCCTTGTGAAATTACCCTGATCATTCATTAAATGAATAAATAGACCAAATTCCTTTATCCATCCAGCTTCCTAA
Organism: Filicampus tigris; assembly: GCF_054856515.1. Classification (NCBI taxonomy): domain Eukaryota; kingdom Metazoa; phylum Chordata; class Actinopteri; order Syngnathiformes; family Syngnathidae; genus Filicampus; species Filicampus tigris. The sequence continues at coordinate 9,657,928 of NC_141238.1, read as the reverse complement.
AAACAATGACTTACGATTGGTCAAAATATATCTGTCGTTCCATAGGGGTGAATTGTGAGGAGTAAAATTGTGTTTATATCACAAGTTCAAGAAAAGGAGAACTTGCTGGTGGTAGTCTGACAGTTTCACAGGCAATTTACATACATCATAATCACAGTGCAACAGAAAGTTAATTCCACCCATTTTCTGAAAATTTGCGTTGGCAATGGTAAACCAAAAGGAATCTTTGTGTCTAATCAATGCATTGAGACATTTTAATTTTGTTGCACCATTCATGACTGAGAAATCTATAGCACTTAGACCACCCTCTTCAACACTCTTAATCACATCAACTCTTCTGATATTCTGACATTTGTTTTTCCAGATGAATTTGAAGTTTATGCCATTTATGCGTTTTGTCATTTTGTCTGAAATTTCAAGTGAAAAAGCAGTATAGATAGCTCTTGAGAGACTTTCCATTTCAGACAGCAGCACTCTACCAAATTTAGAAATATCCCTCTGTAGCCAAGAGTTCAAGATGTACATGTATCTACATTTTTGCCAATATTTCCTTTTTCTCTTAATTCTTTGTCTTTGGTAATAACAATTCCCAAATATTTGACTTGGGTTTTAACAGCAATATTACATATGGTGGATGCCGGCTGATCATGAAGGGCAAAAATTTCACATTTCTCAATATTTAGTTTCAGGCCGGAGTTTGCATGTTCTCCCCGTGCCTGCGTGGGTTTTCTCCGGGCACTCCGGTTTCCTCCCACATTCCAAAAACATGCATGGTAAGTTGATTGGATACTCTAAATTGCCCCTAGGTGTGATTGTGAGTGCGGATGTTTGTCTCTGTGTGCCCTGCGATTGGCTGGCAACCAGTTCAGGGTGTCCCCCGCCTACTGCCCAAAGACAGCTGGGATAGGCTCCAGCACGCCCCGCGACCCTTGTGAGGAGAAGCGGTACAGATAATGGATGGATGGATAGTTTCAGGCCTGTTGCTTTGGAGAATTGACCAATGGAAACTAATGCTGTGTCAATTTGCAATTCTTTTTTTTTTTTTAAAGTCTCGTTTCGTCCGCAAATTGACTAATTAAGATATTTTTCTCCAAAATATTTATTCCTTTAGTCCCATTATTTTTTATCATAATAGCCAGAAGCTCTGCTATTAGGATAAATAACAATGGCGAGCTGTTACAACCCTGTCTAATACACCGAGAAACTTGAAATCTTTGGCAGGTACCGTGTTCTAAAGTCACCGAACTGTTAATGTCCCTGTATAACATACCAATCGGTTAGTAAATTTCTGACCAAAACCAAAATAGTTCAGAGTACTTAAAATGAAGGGGTGCGCAACTGAGTCGAAAGCCTTGTAAAAGTCAAGGAAGAGAATCAATCCCTCCTGTGACAATAGATGACTGTAATCCACCAGATCTAAAACCAGTCGTATGTTGTTGTGAATTGAACGTCCCCCCCCACAAAAACAGATTGTGTTTCTTCAATAAACTGCGACAAGCCTTGCTTCATTCTCGCTGCTATGCATCCAGAAAGTAATTTATAATCTGTGTTAAGAAGTGTTATAGGTCTTAAATTATCTAATAATCTTTTATCTTTTTTGTGCTTGGGAATTAGTGTTATCAGACCTTGTTTCATCAGTTCTTGTTTCGCTACGCATTCTAGTATTGCCTTAACCTTTATATTGCGCTGGGGTCAAAATTGACCCATTTTGAAGTTTAGGTACATAAAAAGTACCATTTGCTTTTTTGTACCGGAACGAGGCTTCATCTAGTCCTCAGACACAACAAAATTAATTTTCACCATTTTAACTAATTTTAAAGGTCTAAAAAAAAATAGTGACATTTGTGGTGTTATGGGTCTAATTTGACCCATCAGTGAATACTGGCTGTTTAAAAGCTGTGGGTTGCTCTGAGGATCAATTATGGCTCAACATGCTCCACATTAGACAGACAGACAGACACACACACAGACAGACAGACAGACGGAGACACAAAGATACACGCACACATACACACACACACACGCACAACCACACCCACGCACCCCACACACACACACACACTAACATGCGCACAAACATTCTTGTAAATTATTGTTACATGCGCACTCAGACATACACAAAGGCCATCATCACCCCACGTGAACTCAGGCTTTCTTGCAGCATATTGATGAAGTTTGAATAAAAATAAACATTGGCGTATATAAGCAGGGTTTGGGTGAGATATTATCAGTTGTGTTCTGTTGGAGCTGTAGTCTACATGAGAAAGAGGTGTACAGTTTATGAGTGGCTGGATCATATCTTTGGTCTTGACACTCCATGACACTGAACACAGAGAGGAAAGCCAAGCTGAGGAGGATGTGGATGGGGACGGGGTTCAGTATGACCCTGAACAAGACCACACATCTGATGAGGAGGACCCAGATTTCACAGATGCAGAAGGAGAGGTCTTCCAGTCAAGGAAATGTGACATTTCATGGTCATCAAGCCCTCTGGACACCCAATACAGGGCACCAGAAGAGAACAACCTCAAAATGACTCTAGGGCCTACTCGAAATGCTATGTCGCATGACCAAGACATGTAGTCCATATTTGCTGTTGGTTTCCACAACCTCGTCAGAAGATCCTGCTTGAGCTGACCAACATGGAAGGGGGAAGAGTGTTTGGTGGTAGCTGGATGGCATAGGAACGAGGCAGGCAAGGGGAACAAGAGAAAGAGGTGAAAGTCCTACCTCTCCAACAAGGACAGGACAACCATTGCCACTTGCCACACATGCAAGAAATGCATTTGAGTGAAATGCAAGGAGCACACGTCTATAACCATCACATACTCTGATTCATGCATATAAGCAACATACACACAACACATGTTTTCAGTTTATGGTTTAATTTTCATTTGCATTTGCAATTCTGTTTAAAATGAAGTTGTTTTTATGAGAAAGAAATTACTTTTTGTCTTTATCCTACCATAAATCTATCCGGGTCAGTTTTGTAATCTGTACCCACAGTTTGGTAAACTGTACCCACAGTTTAGTATACTGTACCCACAGTTTACTAATCTGTACCCACAGTTTAATAAACTATACACACAGTTGACTAATCATACCCACAGTTTAGCAAACCGCTAGCGTTCCGTCATACACACGGTCGTATATCTGTCAAGGTAAATTCAATTAGGAGGTGTATTGTTACGAGAGCGTAGTGCAATGCTTTGTGAAACACTTTTAGAACACTCATGGCGTGGTTTATTTTAACTTTCATCCCCTTATATCAAATGGAAATAGTATTGTACTAGTTCGATTGTGTTGCTTGAGCAGATTTAGCAGGAAACGGCTACAATTAGCCAACGTGTTTATGTTCATTTTTGGTGCGTCAAATTCATTCGCAACCTTTTTCACTCGCCACAAGCAATCACCCTATCGTGACAACTGTTATCCTCGCCCTGGTTTGACTTTAGTGTGGTCTTTCTGGCATATCGGACGGAACCAAAGTGGTTTTAGTCGAGTCCTCGCCGGAGAATTAAGTGGACATTTACTCACGAATCACAAGCAACTACGACTGCCGGAGAAGTGATCATTTACTCACTAATCACAAGAGCAGACAACTAAGACTGTGACAGCACTGTAAGTACTTTGTCTGAAGTTACTTATGTTTAACGACAACAATTCTTTTGTGTTTATCTGACATTTTTGTCTGAAATGGCTTAGTAATTTGCTTTTGGTCTCTGCTGGGATGCTTTACAGATATGGCCTGTGGCTATTGCGTACACTGTAAACACAAAAAATCATGTTACTCAGAAGTATTGTGTTGAACTTACTCACTTTTTGATAACTTGTTCTGAACACTCAACCCCCCAGTTGCTCCTGATTCTGTGTCATCAGGAGGTAAATGAGGTACACTGTGTGAAGCACTTTGATTACATATATTCATATACATGCATATATATATATACACATATATATACATATACATATACATGCATATATATACATATATATACATATACATGCATATATATACATATATATACATATACATGCATATATATATATATATATATATATATATATATATATACATTTACATGAGTATATATATATATATACATATACATGAGTATATATATATACATAGACTTGCATATATATATATACATATATATACACATATATATACATATATATACACATATATACATATATATACACATATATACATATACATACAGTATATACATACATATACACACATATATTTAAATATATATATAATTATATATATATATATATATATATATTAGTCAAATGATTACATCCATCCATTATACCGCTTCTCCTCACAAGGGTCGCGGGGCGTGCTGGAGCCTATCCCAGCTGTCTTTGGGCAGTAGGCGGGGGACACCCTGAACTGGTTGCCAGCCAATCGCAGGGCACACAGAGACAAACATCCGCACTCACAATCACACCTAGGGGCAATTTAGAGTATCCAATCAACTTACCATGCATGTTTTTGGAATGTGGGAGGAAACCGGAGTGCCCGGAGAAAACCCACGCAGGCACGGGGAGAACATGCAAACTCCACACAGGGAGGCCAGAGCCGGGATCGAACCCGCGACCTCTGAACTGTGAGGCGGACGTGCTAACCAGTCGACCACCGTGCCGCCCTTCAAATGATTACAATTTAACTAATTAATCACAATATTTTCCATAATTAATTAATCATATTTTTCAACTCAAATTTTTTACAAAGCTTGGAACCGATGTTGAGTAAAATCTTGGAATTAATAATTTGATTCAAAGTCTGTTCTAGTAACTTTCTTTGATGCCTGAATATGATTCTTTTCATGTAAAATACAACTGTCAAACGATACACCAAAGACGTACAACAAATATGGTATGTGAATTTGGCTTTGCAAAGTGCAAAAATTATTTTGGATTTCTCCAATGAGCCATCGAGCAACTTTTTGAAGTAAAACTACGTAAAAACCTGTCTTTTGACAGTGACTCTCCTCTAAGTTTGGCTGCAAAGTGAGCAGAGGGAAGCTGCCACGTTATAACACGTTATAAAATTTTAATTATTCTCCATAGTTAATGTTTTAATTTTGACAGCCCTAATATATTTTTGAGATGAGCTCAAAGGTCTGAAATGGATTCCACATACACAATATCACCATTTCTCTCAAATATTCTTCACAAAACAGTCTAAATCTGTGTTAGTGAGCACTACTCCTTTGCCGAGATAATTAATTCCACCTCACAGGTATGCATTTCAAAATGCTGATTAGACACCATGATAGGTGCACAGGTGTGCCTTAGACTGCCCACAATAAAAGGCCACTCTGAAGTGATTAGCATAGCAATAATCAAGTTTATAAATTGTTGTGGTGTTCCAAATGTGTATGCTGAATTTGAGGTGGCAGACACATATAGTATAGAGTGTCTGGTAGTATGTGATATGAAACTAATATTTTACTTCTGTTTTCCAAAGGTGCAGATCTTTTAGTGGTTGAAAAGATCTATGTGCGATTCTTCGAGCCAGAGAACCCATTTACAAGGAGACCAATGTCCCATACATGTGGCTGTGTTCTGGAGTTACCAATAATACCTGATGGGGTTTGAGTCTTTTTATTTATTTTGTAAAACCATGATTGAGCAACAGTCAATTGGGGTAGAACCATCAAGACAAATACACAATATGTACAGGATATCCATCCATCCTAATTTATTTTAATAATTTTCTGTACATTTCATGTTTGTACAAGCATGTATGCGCACACACAGCAAGTGTACAGAAAATTATAATTAAAACTACACATGCTGTAAAACATACGTGATATAATAGATAAAGAGCAATATGCTGCGGACTTAGCAAAACAATTATCATGAGTTATAGGAGCTGCCTGTCAAGAGGCTTTTGTCTGAACAATTAAAAAATGTCTAAATTCCATCCCTCCTAGGAGATTAACACTGGCCAACATTTTTTTTTCCGAGTGCCAAAATTATTTAATGGTTTCTGGGTAATTTTGGGCTGCTGAGTTGAAAAATGTATTTTTATTTGATTGGCTCTATTTTTTTTAGAAACACCACATTCATTGCATATACATGTAAATGTTATAAATATGGAATACAGTATCTCAAAAACTTGAGTCAGTCATAATCATAATACCCGAAAACCATTGAAATTTGCATGACACCAAAATGTGTGTTGACAAATGTAATCACTGCTGTCAGTTGAGTGAAGAGGACACTTTCGTGAAAGAGTGAGGAGCTTGTTCATACAGTAGATGAGGATGCTCATTAATGGTCAATTGAAGACGTGGCTTGATAGTGTAGGAATAAAGAAGATGCTCAGTGGTGAAGCCAGAATTCTAGAATCCAGCTTGAGGAAGTGAAACCCTCGCATATTTTGGATCCACCAGAGCATTTCGATATTTCACCGAAAGCCTAATCTATCTTGTACAGGAGTTTTATCAATTACTATTACCTGGTTTAATATATGCATTAGTTATATTTTTACTTTCTGGATTAGGGATGTCCACCTGCTGTTTGGTTTAACACTCAGGTGAATCCAAAATATGGCAGGTTTTACTTTCCTGCTGTTGAATGAAAGATGCAAACCAGGTGTTCCACCATTCATTGAGGTGTGGAGAGGAGGCACACACTTCACTATGAGTTAAGATGAGGCACATTGATTGAATGGTGTGATATGTTATAATTTGTAAAAGGACTTTGAAATATTTTACACCTGTACTGTATCTACTAAAGATCTAAAAGTATAATGAGCTCCTCTCTCAAGTTGAGCTAGTTGTCCATGGCGATATGTCCATCCACTGGGACTTGGAGGTTGTTCTGTGACATTATGTGTGTACACAGAGTGACCACATCAGCATTACAAGCAACATCATTGCGGTGGATGCAGTCACCTTCACACCTCATAAAATCCTCCTCAGTCACTTGGCACAAAAAGTCCATGGATCCGTACAGTTTAGGGACCATGAACATGATATCAGGCCGACCATGAGGGACACGCTCGTCGGAGTCGGCGGTACAATCCATGCTTAAGAATTGGTTTGAGGGATCTCAAACTCAGAACAATACTGTGTTTGGAGCTCAGCACATGCACAATGTGTTTGTAGTTCAGTCTCAAATGAAAATAGAGTTCTATGAGCTGAAGTTGATCCATGACGTCACATGCGTTCTGCAGGGGAGGCAAAATAGAATTTTGTTTTGATTTCTGAATCAAACGATTTCTGAAAATACTGCGAATGTTTAAAACTTGACGCACAAATTTTAACATAAGCAATCCATTTCAGACAAAAATGTCAGATAAACACAAAATAATTTTTGTTGTTACATAAGTAACTTCAGACAAAGTACTTACAGAGCTGTCACAGTCGTAGTTGTCTGCTCTTGTGATTCGTGAGTAAATGATCACTTCAACACAATCGAACTAGAGCAATACTATTTCCATTTGATATAAGGGAATGAAAGTTAAAATAAACCACGCCATGAGTGTTCTAAAAGTGTTTCACAAAGCATTGCACTACGCTCTAGTAACAATACATCTCTAATTAAATTTACCTTGACAGATATACGACCATGTGTACGACGGAACGCTAGCGGTTTGCTAAACTGTGGGTATGATTAGTAAACTGTGGGTACAGTTTATTAAACTGTGGGTACAGATTAGTAAACTGTGGGGCCAGATTACTAAACTGTGGGTACAGATTACTAAACTGTGGGAACAGATTAGCAAATTTTCTCACACCCTGGCACCAGAGGGGCTCCGTAGAATACATACTAAATTAGCTTTAACTTGAAAAATAATATTGAATGATAACTAGTGTTTTTATGAATTTTCAGGCTGAGTTAAATCATGGGTCAAATTTGACCCGCAAACACCAAAGACAAAGGCAGCTTTCTAACACATTACAAAGGTTAAACAGCAAACATCTGACATGTTTCCAGAAGAAATGGTAAAAGTTGGCCGTGAGCCCATCTGAGCCAGGGGCTTTGTTTAGAGGCAATCTCAAACTGACTGCATCTAGTTCCTCTATTTTCAAATCAGAATCACACATTTCTTTAAATGTAACATCGATGATAGGTTGGAGATTTGCAATTTGGTCAAAGAAATTGGTTCAATCACCAGAAGAGTACGCAGATGAATAGAGCTCACTATAAAATGTAAAAACGTCTTTCTCAATATTTTTGTTGTCTTGATATTCTCTTCCATTTATTAACAAGCTTGTTATCGCCTTATATTCCTGTCTTCTTTTTTCCAACCTGGTAAAGCAGATGAATAGAGCTCACTATAAAATGTAAAAACTTATTTTTCAATACTTTTGTTGTCTTTGTATTCTCTTCCATTTATTAACAAGCTTGTTATCACCTTATATTCCTGTCTTCTTTTTTCCAACCTGGTAAAGACATTTGAATTCTTTTCTCCCTCCTCCATCAATTTTGCTCTTGATCTTACAAAAGCACCCTGGGCTTTCTTCAGAAAGATGGTATAAAGTTTGGATTGAAGCAGCAATAATTTATCCTTGTCTTCATTTGTCAGATCAGGTTTGCTACAGCATTGGCTGATCCCCCAAAACAAATTGCTTTCTTCTTTTCTTTTTTCTCTATTTGATTTTTTGCTAGTTGTAATAGAGAATCAACAAATTCCCACTTATTACAAAAACTAACTATACTGCTATAATTTTCAATGTCGTTTTTTTTCCGTTAATTTCTTTTATTTTGGAACAAAATTCTTCATTTTTTTAGTAGGTTCAAATTAAATTTCCAGTAACTTTTGTTTTTGCTTTCCTTGTAAATCGAGTTCGAAGTTATTTCAACTATACAGTGATCAGTTAAAGGAGCCTTAGAAATCAAAGTTTCCGAAATAGATTCTTCAAGCGTACCTGCCAGAACCAGTAATCAATTCTTGATCTAGCAGTATCATCAGGTTTAAACCAAGAGTATTGTTTCTTCCCATGGTTTTGATTTCTCCAAATGTCAACTATGCTATTTTCTCTTAAAACATTTTCCATGAGGGGATTAAAATGATGTCTATCAAATTTGGAGGGCCATCTATCTTCCCACTCATCTGGAACCATATTCCAGTCACCACCTATTAAAATCAGGTCCATTGGAAAACGTGTTTTTAGCTCTGTGATCACAACAGTAACATTGTCTAACAATTGTTTGTTTTGGGCCACAGATTTGTAACCATATATATTAGCCAGAATCAAAAAATGACTTTCGACTTCCAAAACTGCAATTAGCCAGTGACCTTCTAAATCTGCTCTGTGAGTGGTCATAACACCCGGAAATCTGTGAAAACAAATAGCAACACCAGCTGACCTGTTGCTACCATGGCTAAACAAAATTCGGTCTCCCACATATAAGTCCAAAAGTTCACATCGGTGTCAGAAGAATGCATTTCTTGTAATAACAAACAGTGTGATTTCCGCCCTTTGCAAAATAGAAATAAATCTTTCCTTTTAACAGGATCTCTAAGACCTCTCACATTTAACGAAGCACAAGAAATAGTGCACTTGAACATTCATGCAAAACAAAGTAAAAAAGAACAAGAAAAACAATAAACAACTTGCTTAGAAGTATGACACTTGACTTACTCTGATGAACATACAAGGAGTCCCATATTAATAACTGTCACTCATTTTGTATATCTTGTATATTTAACCGGCCAGTCATTAGCCAATTTTCCGTCCCTCTATGTAACCGCGTGGACCACGATAGTAGGCTCGTTTCCCTTCACGCCGTGCCTGCTCGATTTGTGGCCATAATTTTTTCCTCGCCTCCCGATCCTCCAGCGGCATTATCTCTGCGAAGCGGGCGCCTCTCTCCTTGCGCACCGGGGAATCCTTGCTGTTGCACCAAATCTTATCTTTGATCAGCCTCTTCACGATCATTACCACGACAGGCCTACTCCGGTTGTCCTCCTTTCGTCCGATCCAGTGCACAACATCAACAGCTTCTTCTAGCTGGCGTACCTCTAAGTTCGGAGCGATCATCCTGAAGAGATGAATGGTGTCTTATCGGATGTTTTCATCACTTTTCTCCGCCACACCATTAAGCTTCAGGCACCACCGCATCTTGTATCTTTCCTGCTCCTTTATTTTCTCCTTCAGCTTCTCATTCTCATCTTTGAGGTACAGATATTGTGTTTCCAGCTCCTTTATTTTCCCCTTGCATTCTTTAACTTCCTCGGTATTGAACTGCACCGCTTTGGTCAAAGCCGCTAGCATGCAGCTAGTTTTTTTAGCTTGCTCTTTTAGCTCGTCAAAGTTCTTTTCCATACCTTGAATGGCTTCGAGGGTGGTCCGGTTGGAGATCTCTGTCTCGTCTTATTCAGCTCTACTTTTCTTGCCAGTTGGAAGCTTGCTCGGAGTCACAGGAGTGGACCCGGAATCTTTACGTTTAGTTTGGTTAGCCATGCTAACCTCCATTGCATAGTCGTGATCGCTCGCGACCTGCTCCCCATCGAGAGGCAAAACTTTCGAATTGTTGGCTGTTTGGGTCGCCACAGCATTTCCCCCGGGTTTAGACAGTTGGCAGGCTTCAACACCTTTTTAGAGCTCATTTTCAATTATTCTGAGTGTTCTTTTAGAACACATTTTGATGCAGCCTCAAAAACAAGTTGCCGATCAACACGCCATCTTTCCCGGGACCTGCCGAACCCCTTCTCCTTCGAAGTCTGGCCACCAACTGGTGGGAAGTCAGGGCGGCAACCTACTGAAGGATCTGAATCTATATGAATGGCTTTATGTTAGCCAACAGGTTAACCAAAAAACAAATCGGGAATTACACATCGCATAATCAGTTAAAAGTCTCAGAGTCAGTGTGCCTTGATCTGAGCACGAGAACAGCGGTTGAAGAGCAGCCCCATAGGCAGGGCCAGCCAGGGAGGACACAAACCCACATTATGTTTAGATTTTGAAGAGTATAAATGTGAGGGCTGCATGTTACCGCGCCCCTTTTCTGCCCTCGCCCGTCTCGGGTGAGAGCATTCGCGAGGATGGAAAAGCTGCCCAGATCTGATCATTGTATGATTCCTGAACTTCAGAGATAGTAAAGAAAACTGACGAGAAAATTCAATCGATTTGTGTGAGTCTTTATTTATATTGGACACCTTCTTGAAAGATAAAACGAACATGCATTGGGTAAATAGTTGTTTTGTAAATTGCTAATTGGGCTTATGGACTCGAGACCTACAAAACATTCCAACACCACGCATAGGCGCCAGCCGATGACATCACTTGTTGGCGAATGGCGACACCTAACTAAAGGACCCAGTACATGTTACAGGGCTACGTAAAGCCGCCGAGCAAGAAAACTAAAGTAAAATGCAGTTGTGAAAGCTAACTTGCTCAGATAAGAAAAAGAGGAGAAAGTGCTTGAAAGGAAATGTAATTTTATCCTTCCTCCCTTGTGCTCGATGTGCAGGGGGGGACGAAAAACGTCTCGCCTAAATGTTCGCCTAAAAAGTCGCCTAAACGACTCGCCTAAATGTTTGAAATTCGAATAAACTCCCCTAAACCCACATGACCAGCCCAATCATGGATAGTGGGCAGTGGACACACCTAATCTAAACATTGCGATAAACAAGTGTCTCGCGAGAGGAGTGTTTTCTTTTGGCTGATCCGTTTCGAATCCCGACGGAAGCGTCAATAGGGTTGCCAACCGTCCCTTGAAAAACGGAATGGTCCCGTATTTACGAACATAAATACACGTCCTGTATTGAGTTGTAAAGGGACGCCCTTTGTCCCGTAATATCGGCAGAGTAAAATGTCGATGGAATTAATGACAATTTACGGTAACGGTCCTAGGCCCTCCCCTGCTCTCTGACCAATGAGCTGACAGCACATTCATACACGATTTTGACGATACAGAATCCGCTTATCTTATTGGTCGAGGTAATGTCGCTTGCCAAAGTAGATAGCGGAAGTCAACAAAGCAGCATGACAAATTTTTTGTCCACCAGGCAACGACAGAGATAGATATTGGTATGTAAAGAATTATTTGTTTTTTAACTATACGATCAAGGTTAATATGGGAATGTGCAATGAATGTCAGTATTGTATGGACAAACAACCTATAATGATTTTGGGGTGGAATAAATAAGTACAATTGATTGGCAAGTATGTTAAATAGATTAGTAATACATAAAAGTAATAACTTGATGAATAATAGATAAATACACACACAGCCTTACATTTATTACGAGTTCAAACAGGTATGCATAATTTTTACTGGACAGGCAGTCGATATACTACAATTTTACTATAAATATAGTAAAAAAAAGTTTAAAAAATGTTTACATTATTTTTCTCTTTTATGAAGAGTAAGTGGACAAATATGTGAAAATGTTCTGCTGAACTGATTAAAGGTGAGCTCATTTTGAGCCTCAACTATGACATGTCTTGCTCAGTGTTTTACTCTGCAGTAGTCAAAGACGTTTCTGCCAAGACAGAAAGCTCATTGCCCTTGGCAACATTGAGGAAATTCTGATTAGATGGCAATAAAACCTTCTAAATTATAGATTAATAAATATATCATGTATATATATATATATATATATATATATATATATATATATATATATATATATAATTATAATTAATAATTAATATATTGAATTAATTGCAAATATCACTACTTTATCTTGAAGGTCGATACTTAAAATTGAGGACTCTCGATCGGAATATCGATATTTTGGTATCGATTCGCCCATTCCTAGTTGAAGGGAGTCAGGTCGGCCGTCTCTGCCGATGAGGTGTCTTATTTATTTTTCCGGGAGTTGGCAACCCTAAGTGTAAATAAATGTCACTTAGCGGCCTAAATTGTTAAAAGATTGATTATTGAGCATTCTAAATTCGGTTTAATAAGAAATTTAAAGGGTGGCACGGTGGTCGACTGGTTAGCACGTCCGACCTCACAGTTCAGAGGTTGTAGGTTCGATCCTGGCCCCGGCCTACCTGTGTGGAGTTTGCATGATCTCCCCGTGCCTGCGTGGGTTTTCACCGGGTACTCCGGTTTCCTCCCACATTCCAAAAACATGCATGGTAAGTTGATTGGACACTCTAAATTGCCCCTAGGTGTGATTGTGTGTGTGGATGTTTGTCTCTGTGTGCCCTGCGATTGGCTGGCAACCGATTCAGGGTGTCCCCCGCCCACTGCCCGAAGACAGCTGGGATAGGCTCCAGCATGCCCCGCGACCCTTGTGAGGATAAGCGGTACAGATTATGGACGGATGGATGGAAGAAATTTAAAGCTTTTAATGAATGACCAGTGTGGCTTTCTTTTACATCTGATATTTTGTAGTACTGTTACCATCTTGTCATGAAAGTCAATACAAATCAAAACGAGTCATTTTAAGCACATTTGTCTATTGTCTGTTATCTATTGTCAGGATGCTCTTGCAAATATGTTTGTTATTTTTTAAAGGTATGCATCAACATGCTATTGTGTTGACAGTGCCTCGATTGAGGCATCGATGAGGCAACGGCCACGACATAAGCGGAAGTGACGTAAAGGCTTCCTCGATCACTACAGCTAGCTACCGCCAATTGCGCCTGGTCTTACAGAGGCACAATGTGTGTTCGAACGGACCACAGCCTCCACACAGGACGTCCATCACTACTTTAAAGGACGACGACATAATTGATTAATTAAGTATTTGTGTCAGGGTGAACTCCTTTCGGCCCCCATTGATGCTTCTCGGCCAAGTTGGCCTAGCTTAGTTTAGCCCGCTAGCAAAGAGAAGCACACGACACATCGTCAAGCAGAAATAAAGTACGGATTTGTTGGGATTGTCGTGTGAGAATGTGTGCAATGACGACAACAAAATACAAGGAGGAACTTTGTGGAATAAAAGAAGAGAACGAGCAACATCTTCAACTGCTGGGCGAAGTCTGCAAGCAGCCTCATGTTGTGCTACACGGAGCAGGTTTGTACACTTCTTACTCTCATTTGATTTGTAAAGAACGACTTTCTGTCGTAAAAAATATGCACGTCACGTGTGTTTGTATTTCAATGTAATCTTATTTACTAGTGTATGGTAATCAGAGGTGGGTAGAGTAGCCAAAAATTGTACTCAAGTAAAAGTACCGTTATTTCAGAATAATATGACTCATGTAGAAGTAAAAAGTAGTCATCCAAATAATTGCTTGAGTAAAAGTACTTGGTGAAAAACTACTCAAGTACTGAGTAACTGTAACAACGTCTCATTTATTTTTTGTTTTTTAAAAACATTAAATTAGACGAAAATACAAAATGATCATCTTCAGGCAAATCAAGGTCCATCCAATCAATGAAATGAATTACATTTAGTTAAAGAATATCTTAAAAATAATCTTAAATTAAGGGTCACTGATAGTGTAGTGGTACACACGCCTGAGTTGTGTGCGGGCAGCGTGGGATCGATTCCCGCTCAGTGGCGGTGTCTGTGTGTGCCCTGCGACTGGCTGGCGACCAGTTCGGGGTGTAATCTGCCTTCGCCCGTTGACGGCTGGGATAGGCTCCAGCAACTCCCCGCGACCCTGTATAGGATAGGCGGTTTGGAAGATGACACAATCTTAAGTTAAATTTAAGTACTTTAATAAACAATAAAATAATAATAGTATAAATAAAAGAAATTAAGCACAGGTAACACAAAATTTCAGCCCCTGTACTTTTTTTATGCAACCAGCTTACTAACAGGTAAACAAACTTGCTCAAGTAAATGTAAAGGAGTAAATCTCACTAGTTACTACCCACTTCTGATGGTAATGATGGTCAGGTGAAGTTGTTTGGGTAAAATGCGTTCAAGGTTGTTGCCTCTTTATTTGTATTCATTGCCTTTTACATGCAGGTCTGCTGAACATTTTTTCATGCCAAATGAACTCAGCTCAGCAGAGCTGGGCACTTGACTCTTTTTGCCGGTCCGTCACCTCTGCGTGACCTGGGTACCCTTCCGGCCTCGTCCCTCCGTCCTTATTCAGAGAAATTATCGTCCTCTGACCCTGTCCTTTTAAAGCGGTTCCCTCCTTACGTCCGCCTACATCCAGCAAAAAAAAAAAAAAGAAAAGAAAAAGCATCCGTGCATGACGCCGTGCATGACAAAAGCCCTCATCAAACAGCGAACAAAAAGTTTCGGCGAGGCTGACTGCACAGACAAGTGTGGCCGCATTGGAACGTGCCATTTCGGCTGTCACCTTCCAAATTGGACGGCACGTTCTAAGTCGAAAATCTGTGGCCATTCCTCATCCAAATAAATGTGCACGTCTCATTTCCATGTCAGTCTCTGTGAATATCCTACTGGTGTTTAATTCCTAACCGTGATCAGCAAAGAAGCAGTGTTTTTTTTTTTTTTAAGCTACGAAGCAGTGTGCGCTGGTTCCAGCCTATGTAGCTCTGCTGACTTCCACATTTCCCCATTCTCATATAAATCAGCCATGGAGAGGTTAATCCTTTTGATATGTTGAAGTGGGCATTAATAGAGATGTCCACATAAATTTTGGTGCCAATCGATCGCCGTGTGTGGACGTTATAAGCAATGAAAGTACAATGATTTCCAATGGGGGGTTTGTAATCGGTTCATCTCGTGACTCCGGCCGAACAAGGATAGAACGGTAGGGGGCGCGGCCATTCTGCTCATTAACATTATAGAGTCACTTATTTCCTAATTTCTCCCAAATTTATTGATAAAATAGAAAATGACAACTCTTTTCATTTTCCTGATCAAAAAATATATAAAATGAACTTGTTAGTGAAAAGGTGGCCCCACCGTCCTTTAAGCTCATCCCAGTGTCCCTTTAAAGTGGAAGTCAACCCAAACATATTTTTTTCAAGAATATATTCCCAGCAGGCCCACTCGTTAAACCATGACGTTCTGATTAATTTTGCATTTATGGAATACAAGTTAAGCATCAAAATACACTCGTTTTTAGCCATCTCTGGGGGCGGCCATTTTGTCTTCTGTCAACTGAAAATGACATCACAACTGCTAACAATGACCAACACGGCTGACCTGTTTTCTGAATATGAGCTATATTTAGCAGAGATGGCTAAAAACGGGTGCATTAACACTTATTCCACAAACGCAATATTTATCAGAATGCCCTGTTTCAATTAGTGGGCTTGCATAGAACATATTCTTGAAAAAAATGTTTGTGTTGACTTCTCTTTAAAGCTCATTAGCTGGCTAAGACGTGAGCGAGTGGAGAGTTCTAATGTAACTGCTTTACAGGAAGTCATCGAATTACGACTTATTTACGCGATCTACGAAGTTTCGACTTTACGACGCTCGTGCCTCCTCCGCCTTTCTGTCCCCCGGCACCATCGTGACTACGTTTACATGCACTCAATATTCGGGTTAAGGTCAAAATTCTGATTTCTCAAATATTCTGAATTTACGTTCCGTTTACGTGATTGAGCGGAGAGAGTTGCTCCGGCATTAGAATAACCCACTGTGTACGCCGACACACGGCGCCAAGACTCAACTAGACGGCATTCCCGCTCATTACTTTCAACTGTCAGTAAAACCCTTGATATTCATGTCACTCACCACAGGAATGAAGCAGCCGGTTTCCTCCTCACTCCAAAAGTCTGCTTTTGTGCTGCTTCTTTAGCTTGTTTACCTCTGCTTGTGTATTTGCGGTGGGTTGCGCACCAAACAACGCACTTCCGCGTACAAGCACTTCCGGTACTACAAAGACCAGCTTTCCTTGCGATTGAGCATGCACAGAATATCTCGATCGTGTCTGTGCGCGCTGGCAGTATCTTTAGGTAATTGCTATTTAACTACTAAACAGGAGCCGCAGAGCCAGCATGCTTTGCGCACGTGATTGTCGCTCTTAATCTTTCCCTCCGCAAGTCCGCATCTATTTTGACCTGGTATCCCTGATATGGAGCAGCAAGAAGTCAAGGATAAACTAAAGACGGGAACTGAAAAGGCAAACACGCACCGTAAGAGCCCGTGATGTGCTCGCTGGCGCTGCAGCCGTGCTGTGTGATCGCGGCCCGGCTGCCGTGCGCGATGCCCGTGATGTGGATGTCGTCAATGTCTTCAAAAAAGACTGGCACCTTGATGCTGAGCAGGCATTTAAACAGCTGTATTGGTAAAAATGATGATCGCCAAACATCTATTGTCATTTGTCACCAAAGACCGCCCCTCTTCGCGCTATGAAATTTCGGGTTTGCTTCGGGCTTAATTGGTCGGGCTCGGACTGGGTCGGGCTTTAATACCCGCGGGCCTGGGTCGGGCTGGGTTTTTTATGCCCGATCTTACCTCTAACGTAAATGCATCAACACGTGCATACTGTCAGCTGTAAACAAGTGCGCACAGCAGAAATGGTGGAGGTGCCGGATCCTGTCTGCGTTCCGAGAGGGGAAGAGGAGAGCGCTAGTACGAATCAGCTAAAAAAGCGGACAAGAAAGTCCAAAGTATGGACATATTCCAACAAAAAGTCAAACAAGTTGGTCGTCTGTAGCCTTTGTAAAGCAGAGTTGGCGTACCACATTCGCGATGAACAAACACCTGAAGCGCCGTCACCCAGGTGCTGCTGAAAGACGACAGAATGCAAAAAGGATCATAAGTCCATCTAACTAATAATAAGACCCGGTTTTACTAAAGTTGCATGTTATGTGCGACGTATTAACGTGCATCGTTAGGTTTCATTTCTCAAAGCAGCGGGTTGCAGTCAAAATCACACAATGTTGTGATTCAGCTTTGTGCATTATGGGGCTAACATTTGCAGAGCTATTTCACTCCAGTCAAACTGCGTTGGTGCTTGTAGGTAACGTTCTTGATTCCGTTGCTTTATGTATCCAGAATCAATAACATGTGACATCTGTGTATATATCTACTCCGCTCTCGGTCTCACCGTCTCAGTGCAGACTCTGGGCGCAGCACAGCATGCACCTTGTATTTAGGATATGTCCTGCTCCCGCTGATTAAAAAAAGAAAAGAAAAAAAAACTAGAGGAAACCCTGGCCGGTTTACCATAGTCTGTGACTGCAGTAATGTAGAATTTGTGCCTATTCAAAATCATTGTAGTATTTCAGTATGGCATCTTCTTCATCAAAAGTAGTTGATAGATTAATCGGGAGAAAAATAATCGTTTGGGACAGCCCTAATGCCATGTGCGTTTGTGTTTTTGTGTCTTGCAGACATCAGTGAATATGTTTATCCTCATGTTAAAGAGGAAGAGGAGGACGAAGAGTTCCCCCAATTTAAAGAAGAAGACGACGAGCAGCAGTCCCCTTATGTTAAACAGGAGGTGGAGCGAGAGCGCCCCTGCATTAAAGAGGAGGGAGAAGAGCTCCCCTACATCAAAGATGAGGAGGATCAGGATATCTGCAAGTTGTCATCAACTAATGTATCTTTGAAGAGTAAAGATGAAGGTCAAAGTGAGGTGAGCAGAGGGGCGGAGCCTCCAAGCAGCAGCTCATGGCAACACGTGACAACAGAAGGTGATGGGGACCACTGGAGAGGATCACAAGGAGACGGCCTCCGACCTCCACTATCTGATAATGATGAGACGTCATCAAATGGTGATGATGATGATGATGAAGAATGTGAAGGTGATATGACATGTAACAATGACAACAAATGCTGGAAATGTTCTGAGTGTGGGAAAACTTGTGCTTTCAAGGGACGTTTAAAACACATGAGAATACACTCTGAAGAGAAAACTTATTCCTGTTCAGTGTGTGGAAAAATATTCTCTCAGAAGGGACACTTAAGAGGTCACACCAGAACCCACACTGGTGAGAAACCTTTTGCCTGTTCAGTTTGTGGCAAAAGATTCTCTCAGAAGGGAGGCTTAATTTATCACAGAAGAACACACACTGGTGAGAAACCTTTTGCCTGTTCAGTTTGTGGCAAAAGATTCTCTCAGAAGGGAAGCTTAATAAGTCACATAAGAACACACACTGGTGAGAAACCTTTTGCCTGTTCAGTTTGTGGCCAAACATTCTCTTATAAGGGAAGCTTAATAAGTCACATCAGAACCCACACTGGTGAGAAACCTTTTGCATGTTCACATTGTGGCCAAATGTTCTCTCGTAGGTCAGCCTTAAAAGACCACATAAGAACACACACTGGTGAGAAACCTTTTGCCTGTTCAGTTTGTGGCCAAAGATTCTCTCAGAAGAAAAGCTTAATAAGTCACACCAGAACCCACACTGGTGAGAAACCTTTTGCCTGCTCAGTTTGTGGCCAAAGATTCTCTCGGAAGGGAAACTTAATAAGTCACACCAGAACACACACCGGTGAGAAACCTTTTCCCTGCGCAGTTTGTGGCCAACGCTTCTCATGGAAGGTTTCTGTCAAGAGACACAAGTGTGCTGGTGCAGAGTAGAGTAAACCGCAATAATCAAGGAATCTTAAATGAAAATGTTGATGTTTAACAGCTAAAGCAGGGGTGCTCAATGCATCGGACGCGATCTACCCGTCGATCGCAAAGGTAGTATTGATAGATCGCATGACATTTGTAATGGCAGCCATCTGTATTTTGAAATACGATGCCGTTATTTTGAAAATGTCATACCGGAAGTTGCGTCTCACATAATCTCCGTACGCTTTACGCAGAGACTTGGCGGCATTCACCATGCGTGTTGCTTACTTTTTCCTCGTTGTTTTGCCAAAGCCGAGTGAATATACTAAATTAATATAACAAGATTGTTGAATCAACACGTTTTTAACTTTAACGATTATCTCTGGGAGAAGACTGACGTTGGTTGAAAGCAAGCCAAAGTGGTCAGTACTAAGGCTGCTCGATTATGAAAAAAGATATTAACCACGAATATTTTGGTAATAATTGAAATCACGATTATTCAAACAATTATTTTTTTGCTACAAAACAAGAACAGGTTTAAACATGTAAAAAATAATAAGACAAATTTCTTTGAAATGCTATAATTTAAGTTTGTTTTGGACCCAAAAAATTTAATGCAAACGTTGTTTTTCCGGGTGAGGGAATTTCCGTTTGACAGAGGTCTGTAGGTGGGAATACTTACTGTATATATATAGTTTTGTAAGTTTCAAGTGATTATGATATACACTTAGAATAAAATGCTTACACTTATAGACTCTTTTTGTTGACTTCTTCAAAGTGCCAGAATTGTTTGGTGTGTGAACAATGCCACAAGATGGTGTAGGAGTAATTGTCCTAAAGGAATAGTTTGTGTTTGTTTCTCTTATGAATTTCCATATTAGCAGGCTAATATATGTGAATAAATAATGCTTCCTTCACTTAATTCACAAGGTGTCTAGGGAATCAATTAGATTTTCCTAACAAATCAATTCCAGTGTGACGTGATTTTACGAAGATGTCTTTTATTGTTATTTTGAGGATGTTGTGCGAAACTTTGGAATTTTTTTCCAATGCGTCAGTCGACTTGATCGAGGAGGGAGGGAATAGCTTCAAATAGGCTAGGCTATTTGACAATTGTATGAACTCTCCAGCCCACCAGCAATCCTATTTCCATTACTCTCACTCCCAGCCATTCTATATTAATATCCCTCTTCTCTAAATCAGATAAATTTTCAACTATTTTTAGAGTAAATTTGGACCTTATTGGGTGAGCTAAACACAACCCAATACAAAGAATATTTTTGGGCTAAATTACGACCACATTTGATAGGCTCAATTCAACCCAATTTTAAACAACCATTTTTGGACAAAATTTGGACCATATTGGACGGGCTAAAAACAACCCAATTATCAACGATTGTTTTTGGACTAAAGTTGGACCACATTAGACGGGCTAAACTCAACCCAATTATCAACAACTATTTTTGACTAAATTAAATCCAAGACGGACCGACCAGATTTAGCCCAAAATCCAATGTCCAAAAGGCTTCTGATGCTGGGTGGGTTATTATTACTTGTTTTATGTTGACATCTTTGATGATGCCGAAATAACAATAATAAAAAATCTCTAAAATTCCAAACACTAAAAACAGAAAGGTTTTAGTCCATCAAGTTCTTTTAAATTCATGCTGCTAAAAGATGACAGATTGTCATGTCATGGCTGCTGGTTGGAAGCTGTGCTATGAGCTCTCCCAATCTGTCAAATATCATGGACAGAATTTGACATCCAAGCTCCTTGGAAAGTTGTTTATCTTTGCAAGAAAGTAAAGCTTCAATCTGCAGGATTATTTCTGCTATTTTTGAAGATTCGAGCACTTTTCAGGACATGTGCTTGACAACCAGTAAAATTGAATTACCTGGAGTCTCAGTGGGACAATGTTTCAGTGTTTTTTTTGTTGTTTTATGTTTTACTTTTTCTCTGCGTTTTCTAGAGGGATTTTTTTTCTTTTTTTTTGTGATCGGCAGACAGCATGGCAACGAAGAAGTTAAGAAGTCTCTGAGTTTCATGTCAGAGTAATTTAGCAAAATGGTGAAACAACAGGTGAGCCTCCTTGAGCTAATTGAGGAAGTGCGACAATTGAAAGTTGTGATCAAAGAGAAGGATAAGAAGCTTGAAGATCTGGAAAGAAGAGTGGATGATTTGGAGCAACACACAAGAATGGATGACCTGGTTATTTCCGGCCTTGAGACGACCCATCGCACCTATGCTCGGATCATAGCAGGCGACAAGCATGGGGAGGTGAACTGCATTCACTTGAGCAGCAAGTAATAATGTTTTTCAACAAAAAAGACATTTCTTTAGACAGTAACAATATAGCTGCCGCCACACCTTACCATTAAAATACAACAACAAATCAAACATCATCGTCCGCTTTGTGAGTAGAAAGCATAAAATTGAGGAGTTAAAGCTTGCATGAAAATTTAAGGCCACAGGAGTTTATGTCAATGAACATCTCACAAGGAGAAATGCGGAAATTACACGACAAGCAAGAATTCTGAAGAAGGAGAAACGCATTCAAGACACTTGGACAAGAAACTGTAAAGTAATGATAAAACTGAATGGAACACCAGAACAGGCTAAAGTTATGGCTATTAGAGACATTACGGACCTGGATCGATATAAATGAAATGAAGATTATGTTGAAGAGGAGTTGTATGGAAATGTTGAGTATCTTTTTCTGTTGAGATGATTAGATAAAATAATTTCTAGGTGGTACATTTATTTTAAATTAGCTAGAAAGAGAATCAATCAATCAATCAATCACATTTTATTTATATAGCACTTTTCATACATAAAAATGCAACTCAAAGTGCTTTAAAACATTCAAAGCAAAACATAGAATTATCTTCAATCAAAAGAAAAGATAAATTATTTAAAAGTTGTTGAAAGTCAAACTAAAAAGGTGTGTCTTGAGCTTCCTCTTAAAAATATCAACAGTCTGTGCAGACCTGACATCCTCTGGCAGGCTATTCCAAAGGTGAGGACCAAAACGGCTGAATGCAGCCTCGCCATGCATTTTGGTCCTCACCCTTGGAATAAATAAAAGGCCGGCGCCAGAGGACCTCAGGATCCGCGAGGGCTGGTATGATAAAAGCAAATCAGATAAATAAGATGGCCCAAGACCATTAACACATTTATAAACTAATAAAAGTACTTTAAAATCGATCCTGAAACACACAGGGAGCCAATGCAGCAATTTCAAAACTGGCGTAATGTGCTCCCGCCCTCTGGTTCTCGTCAGCACCCGAGCGGCTGAATTCTGCAGTAGTTGCAGTGGTGAAATGCTCTTTTTCGGGAGGCCAGAGAGCAGGGCATTACAGTAATCTAAACGACAGGAAATAAAGGCATGCATCAGCACTTCCGTGTTAGCCTGAGAGAGAAACGGGCGGACTCTGGCGATATTCTTAAGGTGATAAAAAACAATCTTGGTTACATTTTTAATATGAGGAATAAAACTGAGCTCAGAGTCAAAAATGACGCCAAGGTTCTTCACACAGTGTGAAGGATTAAAAATGTGTAGTTTTGGTAAAAGCTTCTCTCTCTGACCTTCGGGACCGATAACTAAAACCTCAGTGTGTAAAAATGTGTGAACATACAGATTTCACATCTTTTGGTTTTCAAGAACATAAGTTTTATAAAGTAGAAAATGACATTGATCCGGAGACCCACTTCTATCAGAATATTAATTTGAATTGTGGGTATTATTTTGAGGAAAATTTCAGTTTTGAAACAAAGGGGTTTTCAATTATCCATATTAACAGCAGGAGTCTTTAAAGTAACTTTTCAAAAATAAAAGATTATTTTCAGCAAAAATGTAATGTAATTGCAGTTTCAGAGACTTGGCTGAGTGATAAAGAATTGCAGGATGAATTAGATGGCTATGAAATGTTTGTGCAAAACAGGATCAACGAAAGGGGTTGGGGTGTTGCTTTGTCTGTGATGTCTGAGTTTAAATGCAGGATTATTGGTGGTATGACAACTGTTTTTGACAATTTAATGGAATGTGTAACTATTGAAATTATGACTAAAAGAGCAAAAAATATGATCATTAGTTGTGTTTGTAGAACACCTGGGTCCTGCATTGATCAATTTAATATGAAGATTTTTGAATTATATTGAAAAACACAATGACAAAGTGATTTTTGTTTGTGGTGATTTCAATATTGATTTGTTGAAATCTAATAATCATACGAAGACTGCAGAATTTATTAATACTATCCATTAATTTTAAAACCTAGCAGAATAACTAAGGAGAGTGCAACTTTGATTGATAATATTTTTGTAAATGTAACTGATGGGAAGATACAAAGTGGATTATTAGTGACTGATGTAAGTAACCATTTACCAGTTTTTGCTTTCTTAGAAATGGATGATAAATTAATGTCAAAAATGGAAAAACAGACTTATAAGTTAAGCAGAGTAAAATCACCAGAAGCAATTATGGCTTTATAAGTGGAACTTATGAATCACGATTGGCAAGACGTTTATGTTGAAGACACTAATGATTCATACAATGCATTTTTGGAAACATTTGTTACAATACATGACAGACATTGTCCTTTCAAAGAATGTAGAAAAAAGTCTATGAAAAAGGGGAAACCATGGTTTACAAAAGGTTTGAAAAAAGCTTGTAAAAAGAAAAATAGGCTATATTGGGAATTTATGAAATATCGAACAGAGAAGGAAGACAAGTATAAGAAATATAAAAATAGATTATCATTTTGAGACAACAAAAGAGAGATTATTATGACCAGCTACTGCAAATGTATAAAAAAAACATCAAGGCTACTTGGAGTGTTCTTAATGAGCTAATTAAAAATCGGCATAATAGAAAGTTTCCAACTAATATTGTTAAAAAAGACAATTCTATCATTGATGATAAAGTGGAGATTGTTAATGAATTTAATGATTTTTTTTTTTGTGTTAATACAGGCCCGAAGTACAGCCAAGTTCGATTGACTTGCCGAAAGATGAAGTTACAAAATTTGGTTGTGTTTTTAATAATTGTGATTCTATGTTTCTTGGAGGAGTCTGTTTGAGTGATGTGCTTGAAGTTGTTAGAAAGTTTAGGAACAAAAAAATCAACTGATACTAACAATGTTGATATGACACTTATAAAAGAAGTGATTAATTGTGTGATTGAACCATTGACCTATATTTGTAACAAATCATTTTTAACAGGTATTTTTCCTGATAAAATGAAAATAGCAAATGTGATTCCAATGTATAAAAATGGTGATAAGCATATTGTGTCAATTACAGACCTGTTTCCTTGTTACCTCGGTTTTCTAAAATACTTGAAAAACTTTTTGTAGAAAGACTAGATGCCTTTGTTGAAAAATGAGTTACTAAATGACCACAAGTCTGGCTTCAGAAACAAGCGATCAACATCTCTAGCAGTGATGGAATTTGCTGAAAACATAGCAACTGCAATTGATAAAAAAACAATATGCTGTGGGTGTATTTATTGATTTATGCAAAGCATTTGATACTGTTGATCACTCATTACTTCTGCAGAAATCTGAACAATATGGCATAAGAGGTGTAGTATTTAAATGGTTATGCAGTTATTTAAGTAATAGGTTTCAATATGTAAACATCAATAATACTGAATCACACCTGAGAAGAGTAACATGTGGTATTCCACAAGGATCGGTATTAGGACCTAAATTGTTTATAATTTACCTAAATGATATAACCACTGTCTCAAATATATTAAAATTTGAAATATTTGCTGATGATACAAATTTATTTTGCTCAGGGAATAACATGGAGCAACTAATACAAACTGTAGAAAAGGAATTGATTGCGTTAAAAAATGGTTTGATTGTAATAAGTTATCATTAAATGAAAATAAAACAATGTATGGTGTTTGGTGGTATGCACCTTAACTATGGCATAAAACTAAATTTAAATGGTATTGAAATTGAGAGTCACTGAAATAAAGTTTTTGGGAGTAATTATTTATCATAAACTGTGTTGGAAGCCACAAATAGAATACACTAAACGTAAACTGACTAAATCAGTGGCTGTTCTCTACAAAGTAAAAGATTTGTTAAACAAGAAAGCTCTTCATGTATTGTATTCTTCTCTTGTGTTGCCTCACCTCATATTGTGCTGGAATTTGGGGAAATGTATATAAAACAAATATAGATGCTATCATTAAATTACAAAAAAAAGGCTATTAGAATAATTAACAAGGTTGGCTATAGAGAATCAACTAATAAATTATTCATAGGATCTGTTATTTGAAAATTCATGGATATTGTGTATCTGAAGACATTGGAAATCCCTTCATTCATGTTCATGTTAAACATATTACACGTAAGCTCGCTATGTTTATGGGTTTGGGTTAGGGTTAGGGCTGACTTTGGGCGAAAGGCAGACAACACTATGAACCAGCCAGTCGCAAGGCACACAGACACCGTCACTGAGCGGGAACTGATCCCATGCTGCCCCCACACAACTCAGGTGAGTGTGCCACTACGCCAACTGTGACCATGATAACAATTTTTGTGATTACAAATCCAATGAGTACTTTGAAATGCTTTTCAGTTGTAGCATTGAATTGTCTATTTGAATAGAATGCCATGATTACAGTTTGGGACTATTTAAGATGTCTTAACTACAATATAAATTAATGAAATGTTAGTTTAATGTTGTATAGTTCTTGTTATGACAAATCCATCCATTATCCAATCCGCTTATCCTCACAAGGGTCGGGGGCGTGCTGGAGCCTATTCCAGCTGTTTTTGGGCAGCAGGCGGGGTACACCCAGAACTAGTTGCTAGCAAATTGCAGGGCACACAGAGACAAACAAACATCCGCACTCACAATCACACCTAGGGGCAATTTAGAGTGTCCAATTAACCTACAATGCATGTTTTTGGAATGTCGGAGGAAACCGCAGTCCCCGGAGAAAATCCACGCAGGCACGGGGAGAACATGCAAATTCCACACAGGAAGGCCCATGACCTCTGCACTTTGAGGTGGACGTGCTAGCCAGTCGCCCGCTGTTATGTCAAACATAGAATAAAAATTTAGTTTCCTAATTTTTAAAAATTTTAACTGTTAACTGATGGTGTTTCTGAAATTGAGTAAAGTAATCACACAAGTGAAATGAAACAAACTTTTTTTTAAACAGTTGTCCATTGTTTATTTATAGTTAATTGAAAATACCAGCACTTTTTATTGATGTACATGAATTTGTATGGTGAAAACTACTCATCTACTTTGTCTGATTCACCACGAAGACATGTTATGAGAGACTTAAGTATTTGCTTAAATATCTTGAAATATGTACCGTAATTAATTTTTTTCAGAAACACAGCTGTAAACATTTTGTTTGATCGCCACAGGGTGTAAGTGTGACATCCTGACTTTGGTGTGAAGCGCCATCGCTTGGGCCAGGCTACTTTAGTTGACCCTTTGGAGGAACCCAAGAGACTGATGGAGAAATATTGCATCTGACTGTTGGTGGAAATAAAATCATGCAGTATTTTAGAAGATTTCTCGCTGTGTATGAGATTGTTTCTTGTTCCTGAAACAAAATGGCATCTTTAAATTTAGGTGCCAAGTAAACTTAGCTCAGTGGACTGGAGACTCCCCAATGTAACAAGCCACAACCTGTGTTTATTGCCAGAATGAAGATTTTTCTTGAAGAGCATCATTGCAATGGGCACTGGTGACAATTGAAGCCCCCCACCCCCAATTTTCCCAGTTTTTACAGCGTATGACAATTATGCCCCTTTATTATTGTACAACAATACTGCCATATAACGTTTGAAAAAAATCGGATTCCTCTGACTCGTCTTTATTGGTATTACTTTTTTAATCAGAAATAATCCCAGTAAGAAAATTGATGTTGACTTTGGTCATCACAGTAGGTATAAAGTACACAACGAAAGAAAATAGGATAGGGATTAAAAAAAGGAATAAAATGAGCCAAACAATAGCCTAAAGTATGAAGTTTGCTAAACTTGAGTACTGCTTACATTAATGAAAAAAAAAACAAGATTTATTACATCAAATATTGCACATTTAGAAGAAAATGTAGGTTCATTGTTATTAGTGTATTGTGCAGTGAGGGTGCAGACAGATTGCGCCGTCTACCGTGAAATAAAAAAAACTTCTCATTGACTTTTAACACACTTATCGTCGACACATTTCATAGACACATCATGGATGTCTAATAAACACTTAACATGGACAACGTTTAACAAACACTTAACATGGACGTCTAACAAACACTTAACATGGACGTCTAACAAACAATTATCATGGATGTCTAACAAACACTTAACATGGACGTCTAACAAACAATTATCATGGACGTTTAACAAATAACATGGACGTCTAACAAACACTTATCGACACAAACATGGACACGTATCATAGACGTCTACATAGACACATACATTGACACATAACTTATAACATAGACACGTTTCACGACACATAACATACTTTTGGCACAAATGGAACCCCATAAAATGGCGGCACGGTGGTCGACTGGTTAGCACGTCCGCCTCACAGTTCAGAGGTCGTGGGTTCGATCCCGGCTCCGGCCTCCCTGTGTGGAGTTTGCATGTTCTCCCCGTGCCTGTGTGGGTTTTCTCTGGGTACTCCGGTTTCCTCCCACATTCCAAAAACATGCATGGCAGGTTAATTGATCACTCTAAATTGCCCCTAGGTGTGATTGTGAGTGTGGATGTTTGTCTTTGTGTGGCCTGCGATTGGCTGGCAACCAATTCAGGGTGTCCCCCGCTTACTGCCCGAAGACGGCTGGGATAGGCTCCAGCACACCCCGCACCTTTGTGAGGATAAGCGGTATCGATAATGGATGGATGGATGGAACCCCATAAAATGGAACCCCATAATACATAATAGCCGCTAACAAAGAGAAGCACACGACACACTGTCAAAGAGCGATCAAGAAGTGCGCATTTGTTGCGGTTGTTGTGTGAAAATGTGTGCAATGACGACAACAAAGTACGAGGAGAAACTTTGTGGAATAAAAGAAGAGAACGAACAACACCTTCAACTGTTGGGCAAAGTTTGCACGCAGCCTCGTGTTGTACTAAACGGAGCAGGTTTGTACACCTCATTTCTTTGTAAAGAACGTCTTTCTATCGTTAAAAATATGCACGTCAGACGTGTCTGTATTTCAATGTAATCTTCTTTACTAGTGTATGGTAATGATGGTCAGATGAAGTTGTTTGGAAAAATGCGTTCAAGGTTTTTGCCCCTTTATTTTTATATTTTTATTCATTGCCTTTGGCTATCACTTATATAGCTCTTCTCTACTCAAAGCGCTTCACACTGTTGCCTCATTTACCTACTGATGACGCATCATCAGAAGCAATTGGGGGTTCAGTATCGAAACCCCCCAGTTTAAATCCCCCCCAGTATAAAATCTAACTGAATATTGAAGATTTGCCATTTTCTTGGCTTTATATCTTGTTCAGGCCTTTCATTATGGATTATATCAATGATGATTCATCAATTTAAGTGGCTACAACAAAAATATTAAATGTAAAAAAAAAAATCAAGTGTTGATTTCATTTTTATTCATTTATGAATAGTTATATATTTATTAGAAATGAATTCATTTATGAAATTTGTATTGGCCCTGTTGGAGCCACATTGCTTTATTTTAGATTAGGCTCAATGACATATCATTGTATTCAATTAATTGTATATATTTTACGTACTTTTTTGATTTGGAATGATTACTCCCCCTATGTGTTGTTGGTATGGCAGACTCATGGATTGTTCACTGATTGATGTGTTCATATCAGGTGTATTTAAATGGACGTGCAAGAAGGAAGTAAAATGTTTGCTATACACAGACGGGGTCATATAGTCTCGGTGGGCGATACTGGGAATTTTGGTATCGATCGAATACCAAGTAAATACAGGGTAGTATCGGCGGATACGATACCGATACTTTTTGCTTGGAAATGTTATGATCCCCTTGAGTTTGTATATTATGTTTATATTAGGGCTGTCAATTTAGCGCGTTATTCTCGGCGTTAATCCAACCCCCTTTTGACACCGTCAATTTTTTTGATCGCGTGATTAAGGTTTCCATAGCAACCAGCGGCTGCACTGATAAAGGCTGCTGTTCACCATGATCTATTTAAAAAAAATAGATCATTAGAGTAGAGGAGGCGTTACATCCGCTTCAAAATTTGACGATGAGGATGAATTTCTCAGCTGACACATGCACGGCTGAGTGCCCCTGCCCCGCTTAAAAGTTGATCTTTCTTATCTTCGGAGGCCGTGGTATGGCGGGTTACAATATAGTTTTTATTTTTCCTACTATTTCTCCAACACGACACGGCAGGACAGTGTTTTGTTGAGTCTTGTGAGTCAGACATGAACAGTCTCGCTCTAATTCACCTCTCGTTTCTTTTTCGCGCCATACCAAACCAATTAAAACAGGAATAAATACTTAAGCACAATATACATGAAGAAATATATACTCACAAAACAATTGCAACAATTGCAACAATTGCAGCATTTCAGAAAAATAATAAATACAAAATAATGTGCTGTTTGCTCCAAGGCAGCCATATGTTATAACAGCAGGAACATGCAGCGCGATCGAGAGCCGCACAGGACAATCTCAGCGGTCCACCAACTGTTTGTCATTGATTTATCTGACACAATTTACATTAAAATATACCCACAACAGAATTGTAATAAACAAAATACCTTTATAAAACACTCGATCAGCGAATAATTATCTTTGTGTGTGTGTGTGTGTGTGTGTGCATGCACGTGCGTGCGCGTGTGTAAGGGGATGTAAGGGGGGGTGTGCGTGTGTGTGCGTGTGTTATTGAAAGGGTTGAGGGGCTGTTTGTGTGAGTTGAATCCAATGCTTGTTTTTTTCAATTGAAGTGGAAGTCAACCCAAACATTTTTTTTCAAGAATATGTTCTATGCAGGACCCCTAGTTAAAACAAGGCATTCTGATTAATATTGTGTTTGTGGAATATGAGTCAAGCAGCAAAATCTAGCCATCTCAGAGGTCGGCCATTTTATCACTTCTGTCAACTGAAAATGACATCACAGATGCCCTGAGGGCTCAACTAACGACCAATCATGGCTCAGTTTAAGAAAACAGGTGAGCTGTGATTTGTTGTTACCTGAGCAACTGTGATGTCATTTTCTGTCGACAGACGTGACAAAATGGCCGCGCCCAGTGATGGCTAAAAACAGGTGGATTAACTCTTATTCCACAAACGCAATATTATCAGAATGTCCTGTTTCAACTAGTGGGCCGGCGCATATTCATGAAAAAAATGTGTGTGGGTTGACTTCCCTTTAATAAAGTATTTGCATAAGAAAATCAATCCTCTTATTCATGTTAAGGGTATTAAAATTCAAGAAAATAATGGGACAGAAAAATCAAGGAATTTTTTTCCAATAAATAAAACATGCGATTAACTACGATACAGTGATCCCTTGCAACTTTGCGCTTCAACTTTGCGGATTTTTCAGAAGCATAATTTAAAATGAAACAACACAGCCATATCAGGAGCTATATTGCAGAAAGACGCATTGTTTCAAAGATATGAGTTGACTCGGAGGCTTTGTACATACCCGCAGGCACTCATAAAAGGCAGTGACTGGTTCCCAGCGCGAGATTGACCAATGAGAGCACAATTGGATTTACTTTTTCTCCACACTGTACTGTACATCAGCTGACTGGTTGCACATCATTGCAGCCTCTCGCTAGTCTCGTCCACTATTCAAATGTGCCTTTGATTTAGTCAGAGTCAAGCCACATACTTTCTCATCCGTATTTGTAATGATGTGTTTGCTCTAATGAAGTTTTGTAAATCGGATAGTACAGATGTGTTTATGTTTATAAGTCGTGAGCACAGCGCAGCGCCCTCCCGGCCGGCCAGCGGCACAGACGACTTACGACATCGCCAAATAAAGTGTGAAAGTGTTTGTTAGTTTGTCTTAGGTTGTCTTAAAACCGCTTACCATAACTAAAATCCCACGTTGCATTTTATCCAAAGGACTTTATTGATGTTATTGTGCAAAGATAAAGTTAATGCATGATCCCCCTCCGCTTCGTCTTCGTTTTTAAATGAAGTAGTAGGAGGAGGAGGAGAAGAAGACAAAGAAGAGGCCGTTTTTCACTTTTCACGACGACGACAAGCATTTTAAAGTGCAGGATTGGATAAATTACACTATGGCATTCTAGTTAAGGTAAGTCAATTTTATGAGAAAAATTAAAACGTTAACGTAGTTTTTAGCGAATGTTCCGCCGTGCTCGTCAGCTGCCGTGGTTGAAGCTCATGTTCCTGTCACTGCCTACAGCTTGGTATTCTTCATTTTGCATTTTTATAATTAATTGATTGTTTAACAAGTATTTATAAGTGTGGGAACGTTGTCGGGGTTCGCAACAGCGTAACAGAGGCGCAAATCCCCCCCAAAATAAAACTGTATAATAAATAACATATAAAATAATAATAATCATCATCATAATAATAAGTCCGGCGCTACTTCGCGGTGTTTCACTTATCGCGGCGCGTTCTGTCCCCCCATTAACCGCGATGAATGAATGTGTATATATATATATATATATATATATATATATATATATATATATATATATATATGTATGTATGTATGTATATATATATATATATATATATATATATATACTGTTTACTTAAAAAAGGTAGACCACATTCTTGGATTAAAAACACATCAGACCTAATAGTTTTTAAAAAGGACAAGACGTTCTGGGCTCTAATCCTTGATTTCACACTTCTAACATTTATAGTTTAGAAGGTGAGAGTCACAGGTATGATTTAAGGCTAAAACACAAAAGGGAGAATTAAATCCGTCTGTTAAGTTATTTCTCGAGACTCCTCACCTGTTTCCTCTCCTCCAATGACAGGTTTTGGAGGGAGATTTGAATTTTCCTGTAAACCTTCAATTTGTTTGTTACCTTCATTTCCGTTAATCTGTCCCATTTCTTTTCCGACCTTCAATTTGTTGACAAATGATTTTGGACAATTTCTGTAGAGGTGGTTTGATTCCCCACACAGATTGCACTTTCTGCCATTGGTGCATTCTTCAAAAGTCATGTCATCTTCCAAACCGCTTATCCTATACAGGGTCGCGGGGAGTTGCTGGAGCCTATCCCAGCCGTCAATGGGCGAAGGCAGACTACACCCCGAACTGGTCGCCAGCCAGTCGCAGGGCACACATAGACACTGTCACTGAGCGGGAATCGATCCCA
This sequence comes from Filicampus tigris, assembly GCF_054856515.1. Taxonomy (NCBI): domain Eukaryota; kingdom Metazoa; phylum Chordata; class Actinopteri; order Syngnathiformes; family Syngnathidae; genus Filicampus; species Filicampus tigris. The sequence continues at coordinate 9,625,297 of NC_141238.1, read as the reverse complement.
CGCTGCCCGCACACAACTCAGGCGTGTGCACCACTACACTATCAGCGGACTGTTCTTCAAGAGTATATTTTGAATTTTGAGAACAGTCTTTAGTTGGGGCTTTTTGTATTTTTGTCAATTTTGTTTTTCCTTACTCCAACTGACTGAAAGAAGATAATAAATCTTGATTTTTGTTGAAACTCTGGCCTAAGAAGTCTCCACTTGCCCTGTCGAACCTAACATAATGTCACATATGGTGGGCAGGGCATAAAGGTGGATGAAGACGGATGACCTTGATGAATTGACCCAGCAAGTTTCTCAGCTCTACATAAGCCAACCCCACCGCCAAATGGAGCGATTAATGCAGGTACTGTTAGAGACCCAGAAGGCACAGCGGCAAACCAATGCGGCCCTGCTACAGCAGCAAATCAAGGCGAACCAACTCAAAGAACAAGAGCGACGTCGTTTGGCAAGATCTACACCCAAGGCAAGCAATTTCATCCCTACGATGGGGGTGACCGATGATGTAGACGCGTATCTTCATGCCTTCGAAGCTCCGGCCACACAACAAGGGTGGGCGAAAGCAAAGTGGGTGGGTCTCCTGGCGCCATTCCTCTCAGGTGAGGCACTCAAAGCCTATCAGGACTTAGATACCGACATAGCCCAAGATTATGAACAACTGAGAGCAGAGATATTGAGCTGACATGGCCTAACTAAATTTACCATGGCACAGCGTTTTCACAATTGGATGTATAAAAACGATGCCCCTCCTCGCACAGATGCATGAGCTCATCCGACTAACAAGAAAATGGTTAGAATCAGTAAAGAAAAGCCCCGCTGAAATAATAGGGACGCTAGTGATGGACCGGTATTTACGAGCCCTCCCCTATGAGGCCAAAAAGATAAGCCAACAGAAATTAATGACTGCCTTGGAGCTAATAGATGCAGTTGACCAGTTCCAAGCTGCCTCAGACATGTTAAGACTACCTAGAAAAGGGGCCTAAGTCACAGTGTCTCCCCGCCCCAGAGTATCCAGTCTGAGTAATCCCAAAACAGATCAGTTCTATTCTGTGGAACCAATAAGGGGAATGAAGCCATCTGTGCAGTCACAAGGACGCATGGACATCGAGTCTCGACAGTGCTATCGTTGTGGGGGGAAGTAGGACATATCTCCTGGCAGTGTAGAAAGTCGGATGCACCTATGCCCACAGCAGCAACTACTAGTAGCACCCACACCCTCCTAGGGGAAAGTGGGAGCCCCCGACCCACTTGTCCTGTCAAGATAAATCAGTGCGATGTAGAAGCCCTGCTCGATTCCGGAAGCGCCAGAACCCTGGTCCAGGAGGCAGTGGTGCACGCCACTCCTTTTCTGAAGGAGAACGAGTGCCTGTTGTTTTTGTCCACAGAGATATTCGTGAATATCCCACCACCCTGGTGAACCTCACCACCACTAAAGGCACTTTTAATTTAGAGGTGGGAGTGATCAAGGCCCTTCCTGTTCCTGTACTAATTGGCAGAGTTTGCCCGGCTTTTCAGATGCTGTGGCTTGAAGCACAGAAGCGCTGCAGTCGGAAACCCCGAAAAACAGTGCGCCAAAGCATTCGCGGCTGAAGCATTGGGACCGCAGGTCGTGCAGGGGAACTCGGCAGGCTCTGGGTCCCAATCTGTGTCCAGTGAAGATGACGTGGTGCACCCAAAAGCAGAAGTGCCCCTTAAGGTCAGTATGGGACAGCACAATTACAGGACCCCACACTTTGCAATGTTTTAAAAAAACCTTCAAATAATAGAGGGAACATTGGTAGGAACACGGACAACTCCGACCTACCCCCACTTTGCAGGAAAAATGGTCTTTTGTATCAGGTAGTTGCAAGTAATGATAAAATACAGGAACAGTTACTCGTTCCTCAAATACACCGCGCCACAGTTGCAGTTAACTCACACCCATTTGATGGGGGCCCACTTGGGGGTGGAGAAAACAAAGGAAAGAGTGCTACAGAGGTTCTGTTGGCCTGGAGTCCACAAAGAAATAGAAAACTACTGTAGCAGTTGCCCAGATTGTCAGTTGAAGGCTCCAAAACAGTCATATAGGAACCCACTCATACCGCTGCCTATCATAGAAACCCCATTTGAGAGGGTGGGGATGGATATTGTGGGCCCGCTGCCTAAGAGTGCTCGAGGACACCAATACACACTAGTGATCATAGATTATGCTACCCGGTACCCAGAGGCCATCCCCTTAAGAAAAGCAAACGCTACCCAAATAGCCAAAGAACTCTTCCTCTTCAGCAGCAGAGTAGGAATTCCAAAAGAAATTCTCACAGACCAGGGTACTCCCTTTATGTCGCGAGTTACCAGGGAGTTGTGTACTCTGCTGCAAAAAAAACAGTTGAGAACCTCCGCCTACCAAACAGATGGGTTGGTAGAGAGGTTTAACAAGACCCTCAAAACAATGCTGAGAAAAGGTATCAACAAGGATGGAAAAAATTGGGACCAGCTGCTCCCCTATCTCTTATTCGCGATAAGAGAAGTTCCTCAGGCTTCCAACGGCTTATCGCCATTTGAGTTGCTTTACTCCCACAGACCTAGGGGCCTACTGGACATTGCAAAAGAGACATGGGAAGAGCAGCCCTGCCCTCACCGTACCATGATTGAACATGTAGAGGCCATGAGAGATAGAATGGCCACTGTCATGCCCATTGTGCAGGAACATATGATGAAAGCTCAAAGAGAACAGAGTGGTACATGTAATAGGACAGCTCAACCCAGGGAGTTTAAACCCGGGGATGGAGTTCTAGAGCTGGTCCCCACAGTCGAGTGCACATTTCTCGCGACTTGGCAAGGAACCTTTGAGGTAATGGAGAAAATAGGGGACGTCAACTACAAAGTGCGACAACCCGGGAAGAGGAAAGGTGAGCCAATATATCATGTTAACCTATTGAAGAAATGGCATGTGCGAGAGGCATTGTTCACTTGTCTCCCTCCCAAAGTTATGACCACACCTGCTCGGGACCAAGTGCAGTTTAGGCCTGACCTTGATATTCACCAACTCCAGCAGGCAAATGAGTTTGTGGATGGGAACCAGGATGTCTTCTCATCTGTGCCTGGATGCACCCACCTGGTAGAACATGTAATTTGCACCCACCTCGGAAAAACTGTGAACCAGAAGCCGTACCGAATACCGGAGGCTCGCAAGAAGACAATGGGGGAGGAGTTAAGGAAGATGCTGGAAGTAAAAGTACTAGAACCCCCTAAGAGTGCCTGGTGGAGCCCCATAGTACTGACCGATAAACCTGACAACACGGTGCGCTTCTGTAATGACTTCCGGGTCGATGAGCTAATTGAGAGCTTGGGAAACGCACGCTTTACAACCACTCTTGCTCTCACCAAAGGATATTGGCAGGTCCCCTTGTCAGTGGAGTCAAAAGAAAAAACTGCCTTTTCCACCCCGGAAGGTTTGTGGCAGTACCATGTGATGCCCTTTGGTCTGTTTGGAGCCCCAGCCACATTCCAGCATTTAACGGACCAAGTCCTGCGGCCACATCGAGCCTATGCAGCAGCTTACCTAGATGTGGTAATTCAGAGCACCGACTGGGAAAGTCACTTACCACGAGTACAGAAAGTTCTGGAGTCCCTCCGGCAGGCAGGCCTAACAGCTAATCCGAAGAAATATAAACTAGCCTTTGGCGAGACAAACTATCTGGGATTTACTATTGGGCGAGGGCTTGTGAAGCCTCAGGAGGCGAAACTTGCTGCCATTCATAGCTGGCCACGACCAGTAACCAAGAAGCAAGTGAGATCATTCCTGGGGTTAGCTAATTACTATGCTGCTGACGGCCCCAGACTTCAACAGGGAATTCGTAGTCCAGGCAGATGCCTCGGATGTGGGTCTGGGTGCTGTTCTGGCCCAGGTCAATGGAGGTGAGGAACACCCGATACGCTACTTGAGTCGGAAATTGCTACCAAGAGAGAAAGACTATGCTATAGTGAAAAAGGAATGCCTAGCCATTAAATGGGCTCTAGGAACTCTCAAATACTACCTATTAGGAAGGAAGTTTACGTTGGTAACTGATCATTCCCCTTTGCAATGGATGGCGAAAAAACAAGGAAACCAATAGCAGGGTAACTAGATGTTAAGTCTGCAACCTTTCAACTTCTCTGTTGTGCACAGGCCGGGAAGCAAACATGGGAACGCAGACGCATTGTCCCGCCGTGATGCCTTTTGGTCTTCGGTCGTCATTCCGTGGACATCAGGCCCGGGGAGAGGGATATGTGGCATCACAAGGGGACGTGTAGTGGAAGGATGCTTTACCCCAAGATGGCCGACAATACAGACACTACATTTCCCAGCATGCCCCAGGAAAGAACCGGACAGAAGCAAGAGGAAGAACAGACTCCATGTGGAGGAAAGTTGTTTTTTGAATTTTGGGAACAGTCTTTAGTTGATGCCTTTTGTAATCTTGTCAATTTTGTTTTTTCCTGACACTGACTGAAAGAAGATAATAAATCTTGATTTTTTTTTTTTTTTTTTTTTTTGTTGAAACTCTGGCCTAAGAAGTCTCCACTTGCCCTGTCGACCCTAACGTGATGTCACAGTAGCCTCGGTTTTCTTGCCCAAGACTATCATGGATGGGAGATGTTTCAGGCCCTGGAAGCCTTGGAGGTCCTGCCATTGCTGGATGGGTACCCACCAAGCGCAATTCCAAATGCCGTCCGCATCCCTCACCTTCACAGCCTGACCTTTTACCGTGCAATATCTGCCCAGCAAAAAACAAATATATACGTATATATATATATATATATATATATATATATATATATATATATATATATATATATATATATATATATATATATATATATATATATATATATATATATATATACGTATATATATATATATATATATACGTATATATATATATATATATATATATATATATATATATATATATATATATACGTATATATATAGGTTTTCTCCGGGCAGTTGATTAAGTTGATTGGATACTCTAAAATTGCCCCTAGGTGTGATTGTGAGTGCGGATGTTTGTCTCTGTGTGCCCTGCGATTGGCTGGCAACCAGTTCAGGGTGTCCCCCGCCTACTGCCCAAAGACAGCTGGGATAGGCTCCAGCACGCCCCGCGACCCTTGTGAGGAGAAGCGGTACAGATAATGGATGGATGGACGTATATATATATATATATATATGCGTATATATATACATATATATATATACGCATATATATATATATATATATACGTATATATATACATATATACGTATATATATACATATATATATATGCATATATATATATATATATATATATATATATATATATACATATATATATATATACATGTATATGCATATATATATATACGTATATATATACATACATATATACATATATATATATATACATATATATATATATATATATATATATATATATATATATATATATATATATATATATATATATATATAGTATATGTGTATATTTAATTGATTATTGTTTATTGTTATTATTATTATTTAGTCTGTCAAGCGCTCTCGTCCAAATTCCAACCCAGTAGGTGGCGGTAATACCCCAATGATTGGTGGTAGACTGCCATAAAACAGAAAGAAAGAAAGAAGAAAGATTTTTTTTTTTACCTTACCACACTCGGCACCGCATTTTCCTGAATTTGAATCAAATGCACTCAAGTCTCAGCGCATGTTCCTGAATTTGAATCAAATGCACTCAAGTCTCAGCGCAGGACATCCATCACTACTTTGTATTAGTCTAAAACATCTTCCGTTAAATCATCTTGTCCAGTTAAAGTCGTCTTGGTGCACGTTGGAGCTTCCCGGCCTAGTTCAGCGTAGCTTAGCTTACTAGCCGCTAACAAAGAGACCGTTTGTGATCAACAGAGATCACTTGTGACCGTAAAGTGCTGCGATTGTTGGACGCCGTTGGCAGGATGCAGCCAAGAATTATTCTTCACAGAGCAGGTTGGATCAATTCTTACTCTCACTTGTTTAGGAAATATTAAAGTTTTTGTTTTTTTTTACAGAATTCGTATTCAGTCTTACAAAGTTGTTTGTTCCCCCTGTTAATGAAAGAAAATCCACAGTGGTCACATAAATAACTCTCTAATCATAAATAGAAAGGTCAATACAGAAAATTAGTCAATAAAAATCAGACATTGCCATTGAATTGTGGCCAACAGAATTGGGATATAAACAAAAATGATGGCACCCTTTGTGACGCAATCTTCTTAGGTAATAGTGTTGTTCCGATACCATTTTTTGTCCCCGATACCAATTCCAATACCCAGCTGTGCAGTATCGGCCGGTGCGACTAGTCGTTTAACCGTCTACAATTTATTAAACGTTTTGTATTTTACTAGTCAGTTAAACGCGACATTAAGTATCGCGCATCTTGTTCCACAGAATAATAGAGAGAGAAAGAGAGAATTGTCCCCCCCCCCTTAAAAAATTGTATTTTTTGTGTGTAAGCGTTCATATTACATTAAAAATGCGACCTCTGTCTTGTCTGTGTATGAACACATGCGTCGTCAAAGTGGCCCGCCTGCGCAGAAGAAGAGACGACGACGTTGTGTTTGCGGAAACAAATGTGCTCCAGCGTGTCGGGGCATTCAAGCGATTAGGTAGCAGGTAGAAATAAATACAGTATTTTGGGGAAATTATGAGGCGAGGCTTTATTATCTCATTTCATGGAGACATCACTAAAGATGACGTCACGTCATAACCGTGTGTAAAAAATGAATCTATCCGAGCCGTGGCTGAATTACTACGATCGCCATAAATGTCCACTTTATGCTTCACGTTTCAAGTGGGATTAAATTAAAGTAAAGTAAAAAGTCAATAGTGTTACTCTAAACAACTTTGCAGATTCGATTGCCCTGCTGCCAGCTCTATCCCTCCGCCTGCGCGGAGCGCATCTTGGGCTCGTCAACTAGGACAACATATGAATATATATATATATATATATATATATATATATATATATATATATATATATATATATTAGTGTTGTTCCGATGCCATTTTTTGGCACCGATTCCAATACCCAGCTGTGCGGTATCGGCCAATGCCGATACTGTACCGATACCAGACTTTTTTTGGGGGGGGGGGGAAAGATATATATGAGTTTTTTTTCTTGTAATTCTAAAGAACTGCATACTTACTTGAATGTAAAACCATTGCTATCATGGCTTGGTCAGACTTAAAAACCTTTGTGAAACAGGAAAAAATAAGAAATAATATACACAAGGTATCTTTGAGAGGGATTGTGTCGGATTAATTACAAAAGCTATAGGACATTATTAGAAAAGTTTGTTTTGAGTATTAGTGACCCATCGCAGCAACTTCCGCTCCCAAATCCACTTTCAAAACCAAAAACAAGCAGTAGAAAAATCCAAAATTGAGCAGGGTTTGTTGTTACGGTTCATTCCCCTTGTTCATGCTCACCGCCGCCGCCTCAAGCTCTTGGTGCTTGTTCACGTTTCGTCCTCCAATGTTTTATCAGGTTTGACGTATTGAACCTGGCCACTTAAGTTCCACCTCTTGCAACATTCGCACCGCAAATTTTGCACTTAGCTGTTGTACTCGCTGGAGTTTCTATGTTGACGTACAGTAGTTCCATATCGCCGCCGACATTGTTTCTCCGGTACCTCACTATTTTTTTTTTCTCTCAACATGAAAAAGCAGCCCCGCCATTGGTTAAGAGCGTCCGCTCTGGGCCAATAGTGACGGATAATACTGAACAGTCACCACACACCAGTGTCGTGAATGAGCAAGATACAAGGCGCTGCATTTAATGTAAATTGAGCAGGGTTTGTTGTTGCGGCCAATCCCCGTTGTTAATACTTGCTGCCGCCGCAAACTGTTGGTGCTCGTTCACATGTTTCGTCCTCCAATGTTTTATCAGGTTTGACGTATTGAACTTGGGCACTTTAGTTCCACCTCTTGCAACATTCGCTCTAACTGGCGTTTCTATGTTGAAGTAGTTCCATATCGCCGACATTATATCTCCTGTACCCCACTGACAACCCCCCCCCCCCCCCCCACACCTCATATGAAAAAGCAGCCCGGCCATTTGTTAATGCTCTGGGCCAATAGCGACAGCTAGTACTGAACAGTCACCACACACCAGTGTCGTGAGGGACCAAGATTCAAGGCGCTGCATTCAATGTTTTTTAATAGTACAGCATTGGGAAAAGGCATCGGCACGTTATTTTTAAGTACTCGCAGATACTGGTACCAGTGTTTTAATGTGGTATCGGGATACCGGCCGATATCGGTATCGGAACAACACTAGTAATAGTTGCAGTCAAATGATTTTTGTAAGTTTACATGAGACTTCTGCACCTCTCAGCAGGTATTTTGGTCCACACTTTTTTCTTTCATTAACATAGGGCTACCAACATTTTTGTCCATGGGTGTAAATACTTTTCACGATGAGTATTGCAGTATGGAAACATCATGAATTATATTTTTAACTCAATTATTCCTTGACATTCCAAGCCTTAAAAGCATTCATACTCTTTTAATTTCCTCTTTCTGAAGCATTTCCTCGGATAGTGTTTGAATTAAGCACACAAACCATCAGGAACAGACTGGCCATTGCAACGTGACAATATTTACCCAAAAATGACAGTCTGTCAAAATGCTGAGTCTGCTTGAAACTTGGGCTGCCACAAACGACTATTTGCGTAGTCGCCTAATCACAGACTTGACCCGACCACCGAGTCGTGATTAGTCAACTAATCGGATCATATGTAAATCGCAACATATCATATCAGCAAGCAGCTGATCTTGTATAACAATCATTGGCTTACATTCAACTTTTATTAAACTTTGCAGCTTGGACCAGCATTCCTGACATGTTTATAAGTGATGGTGAAACTTAAATTGAAGGCGATTAATATTTTCTACTGTAAATGTTTAGTGCTTTTTTAAATGAAACCCAAAAACTATACACTGAGCTGAGTTACACTAATTCTGTGAAACTATCTAGTCTACAAATACAAAAATAAATACTTATTATAATTACTATTTTTTATTTCCACTTCATGTTCATATTTTTGTTTTTTAATATGCACTTCAACACACCCCTGCTGTACTGCATGTAATATGTGTGTGGGGGGGCATCTGTAGAATTCTGCTTCAGCCTTCACCTTTTGGAGAAAAAAAACAGTATCAAATCTTGTAATACTGTCACATGTACTGTCCTTTTAATGAGAACTCAATGTTAGTGGTATAGCTACAGTATGTGATACCCGCATTGTTTTACTATGAAACCACTCTGTTGTAACACGTGCAGAATGGTGTGGCATTGTCTTGCTGACATAAGCAAGGGCGTCCATGAAAAAGATGTTGCTTGGATAGCAGCATATGTTTCGCCAAAACCCGTATGTACCTTATGTACCTTTCAGCATTGCTTTTTTTTTTTCTCAGCATGATTGGTGCCTTTAGAGATGTGTAAGTTGCACATGCCATTGGCACTAACACAGCCCCAGACAATCCCTGATGCTGGCCTTTGCATAATAGTCCAGATTGTTCTTTTCCTCTTTGGACAAGGGAACACGACGTCCACAATTTGCAAAAAACTATTTGAAATGTGGACTCGTCAGACCACAGAACACTTTTACACTTTGCATCAGTCCAGCTCAGATGAGCTCGTGCCCAGAGAAACTGGTGGCGTTTCTGGGTCTTGTTGATAAATGACTTTTGCTTTGCACAGTAGAGTTTTAAGTTGCATTTGCATATGTAGCGCCAAATTGTATTTACTAACATTGGTTTTCAGAAGTGTTCCTGACTGAGCCCATGTGGTGATATTCTTTACACATTCATGTCTGTTTTTGATGCAGTGCCATCTGCGGGATCAAAGGTCACGGGCATTTAATGTTGGTTTTTCGGCCTTGCGCTGACATGCATTGATATCTCCAGATTCTTTGAAATTGTTGATGATATTACGGACCATAGACGATGAAACCCCTAAATTCCTTGCAATGGTACATTGAAGAACATTGTCCTTAAATTGTTTGACAATTCCCTCACGCAGTTGTTCACAAAAAGGTGAACCTTGCCCTATCTTTGCTTGAATGACTGAACAATTCAGGGACGCTCCTTTTATAAACAATCATGGCACCCACCAGCTCCCAATTAGCCTGTCTACCTGTGGGACTCTTATCTCATAATGTGTTATTTACAGTAGGGCTGTCCCAAAAGATTATTTTTCTCCCGATTAATCTATCGACTATTTTTACGATTAGTCGCTTAGTCTAACAATTAATTTTTCTACTAATCTAGCGATTATTTTTGACTTGACGATTATTAATTCCAAAAAAACACTTCTGAAATCTTATTTAAATTCTTTGATTATTTAAGTAAAAAAAAAAACTTTTGAAATTGAATGAACAGTCACATCTCTTTTAGGAAGGCATCATGACGTGAATGAGGTATTTATATATACACAATAGTGAAACAATGTGTGCGTGCATGTGCAGCAGCCCAAGTAAAAGAATTAACAAAAATAAATAACTAAAAAATAAATAACATCAGTTTGCTTAAACCTGAAACAGATAAAGCAGTGCATACTTAAATATTATAACAGTGAAAAGCACACATTATATATTAGTGCAGTCATGCACTATGGTTAGCAGGCCAGTGTTTCCTCTAGGTTTTCTTTTTTTTTTTTATCTATATATATATATATAAAGCAGCGGGAGCAGGACATCATCCTAAATACGATCTGCATGCTGTGCTGCGCCCACATAGACAGGGGCACACATAACTTCATGGGTTACTCACATGAGTACCAGGAGATTGACTTTGGTACTCACGAGTGGTTCAACAGATCACATAAGTCATGGTTCAGATCGGTCACAGATTTTGAGTCACGGATTGGATTGTGTTTCGGATCAGCAAAAAAAGATTAATAATAAAAGATTTTAGAACTTTGACTTCATTAATTTTATAAAACACTTTTGCCCATTAAAAAAGAAAAACTCTTAATGTCTAATATGGCCATTTAGGATTTAAGAACACAATAAAATGCAGGATACCTTGTTATTTTATACACTGTATAAGAATAAAACAAGAACATTCTTATTTTATAAGAAATAAGAACATTCTTATTTTATACGTGGTGCAGTGTATAAAATAAGTTATTCTGCCAGACATTTTGAGCTGAATGTTTTTGTTAAAATCATTTCATGAGCAAAAGCGTTTTTATAAAATAAATGAAGACAAAGGTTTTATTTTTTTCATAATGAAAAAGACCTGAGTGCAATTTAAGGCACCTTCCTTTACACGTGGACAGCGCTTTACAAAATATTCTCCACAATATTGAAAAAGAAGTTTAAAAAAAAGAAGAAAAAAAAGCTAAGCTACCAGCCAGGCACCTCTCTCTCTCTCCTTTCTTCTCCGCCCAGGAAATGTGCAGTACCAAACCAAATGAAAAAGGAATACATACTTAAGCACAACATAAATAAATAAATATATACTCACAAAACAATACTGCAGCATTTTAGAAAAATAATAAATAGAAAATAATGTGCTGTTTGCTCCAAGGCAGCCATATATTATAACAGCAGGAACCATGCAGCGCGATCGAGAAACGCACAGGACAATCTCAGCGGTCCACCAACTGTTTGTCATTGATTTATCTGACACAATTTACATTAAAATATACCCACAACTGAATTTTAATAAACAAAATACCTTTATTAGACACTCGAACAGCGAGTAATCAGCGTTTTAGTCGATGAAGTCATAGCCATGAGCGCAATAAAAGTGACGTGCGTAAAAATGACTGCTCTCGTAGTTCTAAATCCAAGCGGCGCTTGAGCAACAACTTGCCCAGGCCTCAAGAAGAAATAACTATGGTATATCTGTTAGAACAACACCAATGTAAATGATTATGTGTGTGCGCGCGTGTGTAGGTGTGTGTGTGTTTGAAAGGGCTGTTTGTGTGAGTTGAATCCAATGCTTGTTTTTTTTCAATTGAAGGGGAAGTCAACCCCAATTTTTTTTCAAGAATATGTTCTATGCAGGCCCCCTAGTTGTAACAAGGCAATCTGATTAATATTGTTGTAGCGTGTCGTGTGTTCGGCATTGAAAGAACACTCTTCGTCAGATAGAAAGATACTTCAGAACTTGTACTTGGGAGGGACAACTGTCGGCCCCCTGTTTATTAATTTTTTTCTCCTCGCTCTCCTCTCACGTCATCACTCCGCGACACATCCCCCTTAACGCTTACATTGTGTTGGTGGAATATGAGTCAAGCAGCAAAATCTAGCCATCTCAGGGGTCGGCCATTTTATCACCTATGTCAACTGAAAATGACATCACAGATGCCCTGAGGGCTCAAATAACGACCAATCATGGTTCAGTTTCAGAAAACAGGTAAGCTGTGATTGGTCGTTACCTGAGCCCTGAGCATCTGTTATGTAATTTTCAGTCAACAGACGTGACAAAATGGCCGCCCCCAGTGATGGCTAAAAACTGGTGGATTAATTTTTATTCCACAAACGCAATAATTATCAGAATGCCTTGTTTCAACTAGTGGGCTTGCATCAAGCATATTCTTGAAAAATAATATGTTTTGGTTGACTTTTCTTTAGTAAAGTATTTGCATAAGAAAATCAATCCTCTAATTCATGTTAAGGGTATTAAAATTCAAGAAAATAATGAGACAGAAAAATCAAGGGATTTTTTTTTTTTACAATAAATAAAATATGCGATTAGATTAGCGATAAATTAACTATGAAGAAAATGCCATTAATCGCGATTAAACATTTTAATTGTTTGACAGCACTACTTTAAAGTAAAAGTTTACAAAGGCTATTGCATTGGCATCAATGACGCCATGTATTATATTTGGTAAGCTTTATTTTGAAGTTAGCCTTTGCGGAGTTGGTGTGTTCGTTGAGTTTGCAAAGCGCTCCCATATGCGGTTTATGTGAGCCATGAGGGTTTTGCACGTTCTCTGTTGCTATTACAGTGAATGCGGACTAATTACGTTGGCTTAATGTGAACGCGCACGTTTTTATTCACCAACCATTTTGTGGATCGCGCCGCCCCGAGCCGTGATGCTTGATCCATATCGCTCACGGATCAAAGATGATCTGTTGCACCACTGTGTACAGACAGGTACGCAAAGGCGCGTCGTGACTCACATGACGTTACGCGTCAGTGATTTCTGTTGTGCATGCGTACCTGCGTACCAGTTATGTGCACCGTTGCACATAGAGCTTTCCGGAGCAGATACATAAACTGATGTCGTGTGTTACTATTTATAGGTATATAACGCAGCAGAACCACATAACATTACCTACAAGCACCAACACAATTTGACTGGAGTGAAATAGCTCCGCGAACGTTAGCTACATAATGCACAAAGTTGAAACACAACACGGCGTAACTGACTGCAACCAGCTGCTTCGAGAAACGAAACTTAACGATGCACGTTAATACTTCGGACATAACAGCAATTTCCGTAAAACCGGGGGATATTAGTAAGTTAGATGGACTTAGGATACTCCAGCTTTCTGCTTTCTCTCGTCTTCCAGTAGTACTCCTTAGTGACGTCATGGCTGATGTGCTGCTGTGGTACGTCAACTCAGCTTTACAGAGGGTGCACACAACCAACTCGCTCGACCTTTCTTTGAAGTTTGTCCATACTTTGGATGTTTTTGTCAGCTTTTTTTTTTTTTTTGCGGGGACACTGGTATCTGGCGCCTCCGCCATTTCTACCGTGCACACTTGTTTACAACTGACACATCGCACGTGTTGACGTATTTACGTCATCGGCCACATCGACTATGCCGACTAGTCGGGACAGCTCTAATGGAAACTGTCATAACATGTCCATCTAATGAGTAACAGCAGATGATTGATTGATCCAGCTATGAAGTAAAACACATGTAGACAAAAGATTAGACGATATTGGCCAGTGATATAATCAATGCATTGTATTTCATCTTGAAAAATTATATTAACATTTTTTTAAGCTGCAATTTATATTCATCTTTCATTGCATTTTCTTCTAATCAATATTTAGTTACGTTTTGTTTACCTATACTGTGTATAACTTAATTTATATTACTACTTATGTGTTGAAACACAACACAGCATAACTGACTGCAACCAGCTGCTTCGAGAAATGCAACTTAACGATGCACGTTAATACGTCGGACATAACAGCAATTTCAGTAAAACCGGGGGATATTAGTTAGTTAGATGGACTTAGGATCCTCCAGCTTTCTGCTTTCTCTCGTCTTCCAGTAGTACTCCTGAGTGACGTCGCTTAAGGTGTTCGTTCATGGCTGATGTGCTGCTGTGGTACGTCAACTCAGCTTTACAGAGGGTGCACACGACCAACTCGCTCGACCTTTCTTTGAAGTTTGTCCATACTTTGGACATTTTTGTCCGCTTTTTTTTTTTTTTTTTAGCGGTGACGCTGGTATCTGGCGCCTCCGCCATTTCTACCGTGCGCACTTGTTTACAATTGCACGTGTTGACGTATTTACGTCATCGACACTCGGGTGTACGTACGTGCCGACGGATTTTACGTCAACGATACTTGACGTCGATGGTATGTTGTGCGTCCCGACGTATTTACGTCATCTGCCACGGCGACTATGTCGCCTAGTCGGGACAGCTGTAAAAACAATTGCTGACCTGAGAGAGGATGTTGGCCTCTTCTTTCGTGACCCGTTTCCCCCAACTCTTGCCGTCATCGTGAATAGCGTCATCTCTAGCGGGGCCCTGACGGCGACTGAGGCCCCCCTGATGGACACGGTGAGTTGGGATCCGGCTATCTGCCCGGGGCCATCCTGCTCAACACCACTGCACGGTGCCACCTGGTTCGAGGTGGTGTCTTGCGGTAGGAGGAGCAGCAGAGAGGGGTCGGGGTTCTCTCCCTGGAGGCCGTGGGTCCTCTGGTGCTCCTTCTCCACATCACCCACCAACCACTGTTATAGTCGGGGACAGCATCATTAGACGCACTCATTATTTCCGCACTATCACCCGCTGTTATCCCGGAGCCAAAGTTATGGGCATAGTGAACATCTTGCCCGGTGTTCTTGACAATCTTGCATCATCCATATCCCGGCTCATTATCCACGTGGGGACGAACGAGACAGTCAGAGCAGACAAAGAAAGACTTTCATGCCCTCTGTGCCTTGCTGAGAACGTGCGGGTTGTCAGTCTGGATTAGCGGCATTTTACCGACGCTATCTCGCGGCATCAAGTGCTTTAGTCGTCTTTTGGGCCTGCATGGCTCCAGCGCACTTTTGGCTAACTTGACTTTGATTTTATCGACAATTTAAACCTGGAACCGCCAGTCATTTTACCAGCCAGACGGGGTTCATCCGAACTCTCTGGGCAGCTCGATTTTAGCTGCTAATATCCACCGTGCCGTCATCAACTCCACCCCCAGCTGACTTCTGTTTACTAATCACTCTGTACACATTCTCTCCTCTTCACCACCTACCTCTAACTAGTGCAATAATGATCTCACTACCCTCACTAGCTCTCCCTGCAGGCCCCAGGTATCATCACCACCCCCATCGGACAGCTTTTTCAGTCAGACAATAACAGGCAGACGCTTCATACACACATAATACATAATTTACATAAACATAATTTAACAGTGACAATCTTGTACACCGTATTTCCCGGACAATAAGTCGCTCCGGAGTACAAGTCGAACCAGCCATAAAATGCATAATAAAGAAGAAAAAAAACATATATGTCGCACTCGAATATAAGTCGCATTTTAGGAGAAAATTTGATCAAATCCAACAGCAAGAACAGACATGTTAAAATTTAAATGACAAACAAATTAAAATAAAAATACAATAGAGACACCTACAGGCTGAACGGTATGCTTACGCCCCCCCTCCACTCCCCGGAAGCCAAGTTGTCTCCGTCGCGTAACACTAATAAATGTGTCCATATAAATCAAAATAATAAAATTGTACACACATGTAGAGAAAGAAAGTTATGGTAATGTCGCGGAGTTGGGACTGTATGTTAATTTGGGGGGATTCACCGGTGCGCCTCATCCACACAGTCACTCGAATCAAAGAGCGTGACCGGACACAGTGATAGCGAACAACGTGGCTTAGTAGCACTCCAATCCATTCCACAGAGCTCAACAACTAGCTCAATTCCGGCGCGTACACGACGACGAAGAGGCGCGCATCTGCCGCTAATGGCTAACAGACTCCAAATGTCTCTCGTTAGGACCACTTTTAGCTGTCCAACAATATGCCCGCCATAAATCAACGTTAAGAAAGGACCCATTAGCTGCCCAAAAACGTGCCTGGTGTAAAATACACAAATTAAACAGTAAACCAATGCCTGTATAACCGAAGCACTAATGAGGAATTTACAACAGGTAACTTAAATAATAGATAATATAAGATAACTTTAAACTCACCAAAACTGTTGTAGATCAATTTGATCGCTTTGAAAGTGTGTGTTCCATGAGTTTCCATTGTTTTTTTGTTTTTTTTAAGAATTTCATTGGCCGTTGAATGCGTCAATCACCATCTTAGCAAGTTTGGTTGTGACTGCAAACACAATTGACGAATCGTCCATATGCAGGGGTGGTACTATTTCTGCATGTAATTTTTTCATTGGCTGTTGTTGAACTCCTGACACAGGAAACATTTGTTTATTGGATGAAGTAAGCAAGCAATCTAACATAAGGTTGTCAAACATCAAACATAAGGAAATCTAGTGTTGCTAAAGCCATCAAAGAATGTGCATCTCAGTCTTGTTGTGGACTAACTATATTAGTGGAATACCTTTCCTGGACCCTTGTCGACGTAATATGATCATTGATGATGGATTATCATGGATGACCATGAGCGCACGTCCAGCACAGACATTAACCTGGCTATGTTGAGCATGCGCTCCCTTCTAAACAAAACCTTTATTATAAATGACTTGATTTTAGATAATAACCTATAAGGTATTCTTTTATATGAGACATGACTCCGGCCTCCCTGTGTGGAGTTTACATGTTCTCCCCGTGCCTGCGTGGGTTTTCTCCGGGTACTCCGGTTTCCTCCCACATTCCAAAAACATGCATGGTAAGTTGATTGGACTCTTTAAATTGCCTCTAGGTGTGATTGTGAGTGTGGATGTTTGTCTCTGTGTGCCCTGCGATTGGCTGGCAACCAATTCAGGGTGTCCCCCGCCCACTGCCCGAAGACTGCTGGGATAGGCTCCAGCCCACCCCGCGACCCTTGTGAGGATAAGCGGTATCAATAATGGATGGATGGATGGATTTTAAACATCATGTTTCACAGCCAACTCACAAGTGAGGTCACACCCTGGATTTGGTCGTAACCTACGGCGTGTTTGTTTGTGTCGCCTCTGTTGTTGACCTGGCTGTGTCAGACCATTTTTGTGTGTATTTTAACATCGCCTGTTTTAATCATCAGGCAGCCTTGATGAGAACCGTGAGAAAACGCTACCTATCTTCTGAGGTGGCTGCAAATTGTATCGAGATTTTAAGGAGCACTCCTAATAACATTTTACCTGCACCATGTGATTTTAGTGTTGCCAATTTTAACAGGAATCTTAAGTCATCATTAGATTTAGCAGCTCCACTTTTAACCAAAACTATAAAAACAAAGACTACACCCGTGGAGAGATGATGCAGTCAAGACATCAAAAAGAAAATGCAGGAGTGCAGAGAGGAGGTGGAGAAAATCTGAATTCACAGTGCTCGATGAAACATTATGTGAACAACTCAAATAGTACAATAAACTAGTCAAACAGGCTTCTTCTCCACCTTTGATGTTTTAACCAATTCCAATTTTAATAAGTCCCCACAGAGACCGACAGACGCTCTCTATGAGGACTTTGCAGACTCAGAAGTAAAATCGATTACATAATGTCTTTTAGCCCGTCAAAGCACACATTTTAATACACCTGGACAGTCATTTTTACCTGAGGAAACACTGCAAACTTTTGCCCTGGTTGATGCAAGCACACTTGGTCGAGTTTTCTCCCAGGTAAATCCAACAACCTGCCCTCTAGATTCAATTCCCGCATCTCTTTTAAAGACATTTTATGGATTTTTCGAAGAACAGATTTTAGATATAGCCAATTGCTCTTGTCAGACAGGTGTCTTCCCCGCCGCCTTTAAAACGGCGGTGGTGTAGCCCCTTCTGAAGAAGAGCAATCTGGACCCCAGCGTTTTTAACAATTACAGACCAGTATCCAATTTAGCATTTTTAAGTAAGATTTTAGAAAAACTGGTCTTTCTCCAGTTAAATTATTTTTTTAAATACAAACAACGTTTTTGAGAAATATCAATCTGGTTTTAGGATGAACCACAGTACAGAGACAGACTTTTAAGGATTGTAAATGATATCAGATATACTGCAGACGTGAAAAAAGTCTTGGTGCGACGTTTTTGATACAGTAGATCACCAAATTTTATTAAACAGACTTAAAACCCTGGTGGGCATCTCCGGAACTGCTTTTAACTGGTTTTTACTCCTATCTCACAGACAGAAGTTTCTTCGTAAGCATGGATACCTGTTCCTCCAAAACCCATGAAATAAAATGTGGGGTTCCCCAATGTTCAATTTTAGGTCCAATACTTTTTCATCTTTATATGCTTTCCCTTGGAGATGTCATCAGAAGACACGACATCAGCTTTCACAGTTACACTGATGACACACAGCTGTACATTAGCGTGTCTCCTGATGACACAGGACCTATTGATACCCATTTAAATTGTATTTTAGATATCAAGTCATGGATGGCAGAGAATTTGTTACAGCTCAATCAGGACAAAACCGAGGTTTTAGGGAATCGGCCCTGAAGGCCAGAGAGAAAAACCTTCACAAAATTGCAAGATTTTAAACCCTCACAATGTGTAAAGAATCTGGGCGACATTTTTGAGTCTGAGCTCAGTTTTATTCCTCACATTAAAAATGTAACCAATATCGTTTTTTTATCATCTTAAGAATATTGCCAGAGTCCGCCCATTTCTCTCTCAGGCTAACACGGAGGTGCTGATGCATGCTTTTATATCATGTCGTTAAGATTATTTTAATGCCCTGCTCTCTGGTCTCCCCAAAAAGAGTATTTCTCCCCTACAACTACTACAGAACTCAGCCGCTCGGGTGCTGACGAGAACCAGAGGGCTGGGGCACATTGCACCAGTTTTAAAATTGCTGCATTGGCTCCCCGTGTGTTTCAGGATCGATTTTAAGGTACTTTTATTAGTTTATAAATGTCTTAATGGTCTTGGCCCATCTTACATGTCTGACTTGCTTTTGTCATACCAACCCTCTCGGATTCTGAGGTCCTCTGGCACCGGCCTTTTAATTATTCCTAGGGTGAAGACCAAAACCCATGGCGAGGCTGCATTCAGCCATTTTGGTCCTCAACTTTGGAATAGCCTACCAGAGGATGTCAGGGCCGCAGAGACTGTTGATATTTTAAGGGGAAGCTCAAGACATACCTTTTTAGTTGGGCCTTTTAATGCCGTATTTTCCGGACTATAAGTCGCATTATTTTATTTTTTTCCATAGTTTGGGGGTGCGATTTATACTCTGGAGTGACTTAGGTGTGAAATTATTAACACATTATTACTGTCATGGCTTGTTAGTGCTAACTTGTATTTATGATGTTTTGTCTCCCTCTGCAGGCGCTTTAGCGCAATTGACGCCAATATCTCTAACTTGTCTTCTTATTGGCAGATTTAATCACGCCACCTCCAGTTCATAGTTCACGTAGTCTACTAAGCAACATGTTAGCTTGACGCAAGCTGTAAAAGGAGACAAGACATCATAAATACAAGTCAGCACTAACAAGCCATGACAATTACCTCTATATCATTTCACGTTATTGTAACCCATATAAAGAAACATAAGATAAATCCTAAAAGCTATTAAAATGCGTGATTTAAACGGTTCAAATTTAATGTTTTGTTAAATAAGTAATTAAAATAGTATGATAAAAAGACAATTTGACTGTTAAGGCCTTGCTAGCCGAGGTAGCTAACTTATCCAAACAGCTAAACATTCACAAACTCCACAGACTCCAGGTGTGCACCGAAGTTACCTCTTTATATTGTGAAACTGCACAAGAAACAGAAAATACAGTCAATCTATGCATTACATACCATTACATACACATGTATTTTCATGGACATGAACAAGATGAGCCTATGCTAACGATTAGCGATCGCAATTAGCATTAGCGATAGCGATTAGTATCTTCAGTCAACAACCCACAATCATCCACAATTCAGCTCGTATATAAATGTTGCATGCTCATTGTAAGAGCCATATTGGAAAAAGTATGAGTTTTTTTTGTTTTGAATTCATTATTATTTTCTTAAATATTATTTTGAGATGCACAATGTGTAAAATTGAAATATTAGTTTTGTATTGTGTAGGAAACCGTGTTAAATCACCCCTGAGTAACGCACGTGTGTAGTATTAGTTGATTATAAATTGGTCATGTGACATGCCGTTCATTCTTATTCAGAAGGTCGCGTGGTGGTCACTCAGTTTTCTGACCGACAACGTTAGACACATGAAGGAATCATCGAACATATGTTGACAAGTTGACTATAATAGGAATAGGCGAGGATTTGGTTTGTATTTGTATTTATTTTCCTTTTCAGTAAACGAAATACGAAGAGTCTGAGAGGGAGTCTATATCTGTCGCGTCCAACTCGTTGTTATCCACCCGCTCCTACAGTGGCAAGAAAGCAGTAAGAGTTGCCACTACACTCATTACATGCAATTGTCTACCGGTAAGTTACTTACAGACGATGGTTGAACAAGAATCAACCACAAACAGGCAGTTGCTGTGCCTCTGGCTGTGTGTGTGTCATCATGCAGCCACACACGTACGGAGCGGAGACCAAGAGAGATATAATTACGACCGGTTACATAAATACTTTTGGAGAAATATACTTGTGTGAAAAGTGCTATACAAATAAAATTTGATTTGATTTGATTTAAAAGCAAACGGTATTTTCTGGTCTTGTCAAGCCATCCGCCACTCCAATTATTTGTACTTTGCACGTGCTTCGAGTTCCAACTTCCAAATAAAAGCCGACAAAGGCGTTGATGTCTATGAATTATTTAGAAGGCTTTAGATCCTCACTTAAGATGGCACACATTTTAAAGAAGCTAAGACTGTACAAACATACATGTTTTGATTGCCATTGGACAAGCTCACGCCACCCTGCAGCTGCAAGGTTGGCTCTCATGACATTGGAGACTTATTTTATATACTGGGCAAATTTTTGGTTTTCATATTTGGCAGCCTTGTTAACATTGCTATTTTGTTGTCAAATTTAGAAGATCATTTGTTTTCACTTTACAGGGACTTGAGTAATTGAGTAAATAATGCATTTTTGAAGCTATAATATACATTTTTGACATTGCAAAACTTTAATTTTAGTGAGGTTAGAACACCGTTATAGCCATGAATGCGATCGTACTAAAGATTTCTTAAACACGCTTGAAAAATACACCATGAAGACACTCTAATATGAAATAGTCATTAAAACCTACTGAATTTATATCTTTATACGAGGCCAGTGCCACTTCCACTACTCATCAGGTGCAATGTCGGACTCCGTGCAACTCTTTCCACATGTAACCAACGATAGGCTCCCTACCAAAACTCCATCAGTAAGTAAATTGGCTAATGCCAAACAGTAAGTCGTAAACTTAACTCCTCTGCCTCTCCTAATAACCTTTACTATGAATGAGAACCATAATACCATGTGTGTTTGTCTTGTGTCTTGCAGACATCAGTGAAGATGTTCGTATTGAGCGACAGGAGCCAAAGCGCCCTCACATTAAAGAGGAAGAGAAGGACGAAGATGTCCCTTGCTTGAAAGAGGAAGATGTGCCGCAGTCCTTTTGCATTAAAAAAGAGGAGCCACAGCACCCATGCGTAGTTGAGGAGGTAGAGGAGCCCCCCTACATCAGAAAGGAGGAGGAGGATATCTGCAAGTTGCCATGGACTGGTGTCCCTTTCAAAAGTGAAGACGAAGGTCAATGTGAAACGAGCAGAGGGGCGGAGCCCCCAGGCAGCAGCTCATGTCAACGCTTAGCAGAAAGTGATGGAGGATTACGAGCAGACAGCCTCTTCACTCCACCATCGGATAGTGACGACACGTCACACGCTCCTCGCGCTGTTGCGGTTGAAGATGAGTCTGTTGGTAATATGACATGTCACACTGACAACCAACGCTGGAAATGTTCTCAGTGTGGTAAAACATTTGCATTCAAGAAAGGTTTGAAACAACACATGAAGATACACACTGGTGAGAAACCTTTTGCCTGCTCACTTTGTGCCAAAAGATTCTCGCGCAAAGGAACTCTGTTACGGCACACAAGAACCCACACTGGTGAGAAACCTTTTGCCTGCTCAGTCTGTGGTCAAAGATTCTCTCAGAAGGGAACCTTAAAAACTCACACAAGAATCCACACTGGAGAGAAACCTTTTTGCTGCACAGACTGTGGCCAAAGATTATCGAACAAGCGAAGGTTAAAAATACACATAAGAAGCCACACTGGTGAGAAACCTTTTGCCTGCTCAATTTGTGGTCAAAGATACTCCCAGAAGACAAGCTTAAAAATTCACACAAGAACCCACACTGGAGAGAAACCTTTTTGCTGCACAGACTGTGGCCGAAGATTCTCTTACAATCGAAGCTTAAAAATACACACAAGAAGCCACACTGGTGAGAAACCTTTTGCCTGCTCAATTTGTGGCCAGAGATTCTCAGTGAAGAGAACTTTAAGACGTCACACCAGAACCCACACCGGTGAGAAACATTTTGTCTGCTCAGTTTGTGGCCAAAGATTCATTTGGACGCAACTTTTAAAAACACACACAAGAACACACACTGATGAGAAATCCTTTTCTTGATCAGTCTGTAATAAAAGATTTTCTGAGAAGGGTGCCTTAAAAAACACACACAAGTACACACACTGGAAAGAAACTGTTTGCGTGCTCAATTTGTGACAAAAGATTCTCTCGGAAGGGAAGCTTAAAACGTCACAAGAACCCACACTGGAGAGAAACCTTTTGTCTTGTCAAATGTTGTGATGATTTGGTGCAAGAAAAAGATGATGTAACAAGAGCACAAAATGTGTAACAGCAGTGCCATGAAAGGTGATGTGATTTGATTCTCATTGATGGGTTGAGTCCCCGCCAGAATGTGCCACAAATCGCAAAACCAAATTACACAAATTGTAATTCCAAATTGAGACACTAGAGTTTGCCACACCAGATTTGAATTAGACAGGAATTATTTAGCTCCGCATAGTCTCACACAACCTTACACTCCTACTACAGTCTGCTTCCTTCCAATAAGTCATATTGTGATGCTGAAGATATACTCAGTAATAGCATTTTATATTATCGTTACTCTTTTGGAAGTACAGTAGTGTGAACTCTTGATCATATACTGACAAAGCTGGGCACTTGACCCTATTTTGCCGCACCGGGCTTGACCCTCCGTCCTTGACCTGGGTACCCTTCCGGCCTTGACCCTCCGCCCATATTCATTAAACTTATAGCCCCCCGACCCTGCCGCCCGCCAAAAAGTCTGTGCACGACGCAGCCGCGGGAGAGACGCTAACGGCAGAGGTTTATTAAAAGATCATTAGCTGTCAAATGTACTATTCAAACCCGCTGTGGACACGTTCAAACAAACTCAAACAGTTGCGTTCCAGGTGAGGGGGGCGTTTCTTCAAAAAGACAGCAACAACAATGGATATCGTGCCTGCTACAACCATAAAGGGACCGAGATGACTAGTTGATGCATTTAATTGTATTGCTAAAACGATCTGGAAGGCAGCGGCTAAGGGGGAACGTTAGTGAGTAGCTTCTTTCCACACACGTGACATAAGAGCCATGCCGCTGCCAAACTAGTTTGCTTCGTAGCAGAAAAGGGATCCTCTCCTCGGCAACAAACTGCCGGGCCGAGCCGGGGGAAGCTGTACGTCATCGCAACATGTGACATTACCGACCGATCACGAGAGAGAATGCGCGCGGAGTCGTATATACCAGCAACAATTCCTGACATGAGCGCGGCATGTGTTGCAGACCTATCTCCAACAATGCGATTGACGTGATGCAATGCGATGCAATGCGACAGTTGTCGCTCGCGCCGACGCAGAGGTATAAAGAGGCCTAAAGAAGCCCTTCGCTGAGTTGGCTGAGATGAAATTTGGCCGCCTCGTGACCAAGTCACACGCACGAGGGCCGATCCCGCGCCGGACTAAAATTCACTTCTAGCCTTTTTAAAAATTTGTCAGCCCCCAACCCCCACCCCAAAAATGGGCGTCCGGTCGGTCCGGCCCCGGGATGAACTGCCCCGCTCTGCTAATAAAATATAATAAAATTGGAGTCCACGGCATGATCTGAGCGCGCGTGCGCAGCAGGTCGCTACTTACGAAATTAATTGGTTCTGGAAGAAATTTCTTAACTAGAAAATCTTGTTAGTAGAGACGAGTTTTCCATGTAAATGCCCTAATCCATTCTGTCAGGTTCTCAATGACCTGAAACATTTAATAAAAACACTACTCAAGGAAAGAATACAAGAAAGTTTAACTTTTCTCATGAGGAGAACGAGACAGAGACATGCACAGTAACAAATCTCCGACCGCTCTGCACACACTCTGTCTGCTTCTTTTATTTACAAAAGGGTGTTTTTTCTTGTTTCATTGACATTTGCTCCAACATTTGGGAATTGTAAATCACTGATTGGAATGCTTTGAAAATAACAAACACAAAAATGTTAAAACAGGCTACAGCAATAAAGTAATTTAATCTGCTGCAATAAAGTAATTTAGAGATAGGAAAGTCTTCTTGAGGTAAAAGCACAATTTCCTATCTGCAGCTAAATCTCGAGACCTGCCCTGCTTTCCTTACTGACAACCTTAACAAACAAGCTTATCCTGATGGATTTAAAGGCCTTGCAACACTAATTCAAGTAAATATGGGATAACTTATGTACAATTATGCTTACACATTCCAAGCCCCCCCAAATTTTTCATACTAGACATGGGAAGACCAGAGAGCAAAACGTTACAATAATCGAAGCGAGACCTAACAAACGCGTGTATTAAAATTTCTGCGTCACTATTCGACAGAATTGGACACATTTTAGCAATATTACGGAGATGGAAAAATGCGGGTCTAGTAATATTCTTTTTGTGCATTTGAAAAGACAGAGTTGGGTCGAATATAACACCAACATTTTTTGTTGAATCACTTTGGGTAATACTACATTTATCGAGCCTCAGAGTGGTGTTCTTAAGTGCCGATGACGAGTAGGGCCAATAATCAACATGTCAAGTCAAGTCAAATTTATTTATATAGCTTTTAATCACAGGAAAGTCTCAAAGGGCTTCACATATGCACCAGATCATATACACGACACCCCCTGATCTTAACCTCCAGGAGGGCAAGGAAAAACTAATAAAAAAAACATCTGGGGAAAATTGAGAAACCTTGAGAAGGGACCACAGATGGGGGAATCCCCCTTCTGGACGATCAGGCTGCAATGCATGCCGAGTGGGCAACATTGAACACACATTATAGTACTATACAGTGTTTATTAGTTATGTGAAAGTTAATCAAATGCAGTGCTGCAGGAAGATGACATCGATGAGGTGAGCAGGGGCCCAATGGTCGTCAATGTAGAAATCTCCATAACAGCGCCTCTGAGGATGTGGTCAGCCTCCAATCTTGTAGCAGTCAGTTGCTGTTTGATCGAAACAGCAACCTCCCATTCGGTCGTCATCACCAATTTACCAAGCCTGGGAAAAGGGGGCAGAAAAAGAATAGAAGCGGCAGTAAAGAGGCCAAAACAAACAGTTAAACTAAACGCAGACTCATACAAATAAGTCTTAAGTCGTGTTTTAAACATTTCTACTGAGGTAGTGCCTCTAATATCCACGGGTAGGGCATTCCAAACCACCAAATAGAAAACTCTCTAGAGCCTGCAAACTTCTTTTTGGCTCTTGGGATCACTAAAAGGCTGGCACTTTGTGACCGAAGGTTTCGGATCGTAACATACGGTATCACTAAGTCGACGAGATAGGAAGGTGCTAAGCCGTGCAGTATTTTGTAGGTAAGCAGCAAAACCTTGAAATCGCATCTCATGTGGACTGGGAGCCAATGCAACTTGGCTAATATCGGAGTAATATTATTGAACTTTCTCGTCCTTGTCAAGAGTCATGCTGCGGCATTTTGGACTAACTGCAGACTTTTAATACAAGACATAGGAAGACCAAAGAGCAAAACGTTACAATAATCGAGACGTAACAGACGCGTGGATTAAAATTTCTGCATCACTATTCGACAGAATTGGACAAATTGTAGCAATATTACAGAGATGGAAAAATCCGTTTCTAGTAATATTCTTAATGTGCATTTGAAAAGACAGAGTTGGGTCGAATATAACACCAAGATTTTTTGTTGAATCACTTTGGGTAATAGTACATTTATCGAGCCTCGGAGTGGTTTTCTTAAATAGGTGCCAATAACGAGCAGGGCCAATAATCAACATCTTGGTTTTATCGGAGTTAAAAAGCAAAAAAATTGAGAGGTATCCATTGTTAAAACCCGGCAACGCACGCCTCTAAATTACAGCAATTAGCTGGGTTTGTTATCTCAAGTGGCATATATAATTGTGTATCGTCAGCATAACAGTGAAAACTAATGTTATATTTACGAATAATATCACGAAGCGGAAGCATGTAGATGCTAAACAATAGGGGTCCTAGTACGGATCCCTGCGAGACGCCACATGTAACTTTACAAAACTCAAAAGTCGCATTGCCATGAAATACACGGTGCGTCATTCCTGAGAGGTAAGAATTAAACCAAGAAAGTGCTGAGCCTGAGATACCAACACATCCTTCAAGGCGTTCTGATAGTATGTCCAGTGTTTCCGCAAGGAGGGCCTCCGGGCTGGGAGGTGTGGCTGGCCTCCCTGTGCTATTCTTAGGGTCTGCCCCAGTTGACGTGGCCCGGGGATCTCTGAGGTGGTGGTGCTACCCGTGGCCATGGGCTGGCATCCCTCTCAGCGTGGACGACATCCGCCACTCCTATTATTTGTACTTTGCACGTGCTTCAAGGGCCAACTTCCAAATAAAAGCCGACAAAGGCGTTGATGTCTATGAATTATTTAGAAGGCTTTGGATCCTCACTTAAGATGGCACACATTTTGCAGCTAACACTGTACAAACATACATGTTTTGATTGCCATTGGACAAGCTCACGCCACCCTGCAGCTGCAAGGTTGGCTCTGTTTTTTAGGACATTGGAGCCTTATTTTATATACTGGGCAAATTTTTAGTTATTTTCGTATTTGGCAGCCTTGTTAACATTGCTATTCTGTTGTGAAATTTAGAAGATCATTTGTTTTCAATTTACGGGGACTTGAGTAATTGAGTAAATGATGCATTTTTGAAGCTATAATATACATTTTTGACATTGTTATACTTTGATTTTAGTGAGGTTAGGATACCGTTATAGCCATGAATGCAATCGTACTAAAGATTTCTTAAAGACGCTTGAAAAATACACCATGAAGACACTCTTATATGAAATTGTCATTAAAACCTACTGAATTTATATCTTGAGTATTTGAGGCCAGTGCCATTTCCACTACTCAACAGGTGCAATGTCGGACCCCGTGCAACTCTTTCCACCTGTAACCAACAATAGGCACCCTACTAAAAAAATCCATCAGTAAGTGAATTGGCTAATGCCAAACAGTAATTCGTAATCTTAACTCCTCTGGCTCTCCTAATAACCTTCGTTCTGAATGAGAACCATAATACCATGTGTGTTTGTCTTGTGTCTTGCAGACATCAGTGAAGATGTTCGTATTGAGCGACAGGAGCCAAAGCGCCCTCACATTAAAGGGGAAGAGAAGGACAAAGATGTCCCTCGCTTGAAAGAGGAAGAGGTGCCGCAGTCCTTTTACATTAAAAAAGAGGAGGAGCCACAGCACCCATGCGTAGATGAGGAGGGAGAGGAGGATATCTGCAAGTTGCCATCGACTGGTGTCCCTTTCAAAAGTGAAGACGAAGGTCAAAGTGAAACGAGCAGAGGGGCGGAGCCTCCAGGCAGCAGCTCATGTCAACACTTAGCAGGAAGTGATGGAGACCGATGTGAAGGATCACGAGCAGACAGCCTCTTTGCTCCACTATTGGATAGTGACGACACGTCGCATGCTCCTCGCGCTGTTGCCGTTGAAGATGAGTCTGTTGGTAATATGACATGTCACACTGACAACCAACGCTGGAAATGTTCTCAGTGTGGTAAAACATTTTCCTTAAAGAAAGGTTTGAAACAACACATGGAAATACACACTAGTGAGAAATCTTTTTCCTGCTCACTTTGTGCCAAAGGATTCTCTCGCAAAGGAACTCTGTTACGACACACAAGAACCCACACTGGTGAGAAACCTTTTTCCTGCACAGACTGTGGCCGAAGATTCTCTGACAATCGAAGCTTAAAATTTCACACACGAATCCACACTGGTGAGAAACCTTTTGCCTGCTCAGTTTGTGGCCAGAGATTCTCAGTGAAGAGAACTTTAAGACGTCACACCAGAACCCACACCGGTGAGAAACATTTTGTCTGCTCAGTTTGTGGCCAAACATTCATTTGGACGCAACTTTTAAAAACACACACAAGAACACACACTGGTGAGAAACCCTTTTCCTGCTCAGTCTGTAGTAAAAGATTCTCTGAGAAGGGAGCCTTAAAAAACACACAAGTACACACACTGGAAAGAAACCTTTTGCGTCCTCAATCTGTGACAAAAGATTCACTCAGAAGGGAAGCTTAAAACGTCACACAAGAACCCACACTGGAGAGAAACCTTTTGTCTTGTCAAATTTTGTGATGATTTGGTGCAAGAAAAAGATGATGTAGCAAGAGCACAAAAGGTGTAACAGCAGTGCCATGAAAGGTGATGTGATTTGATTGTCATTGATGGGTTAAGTCCCCGGCAGAATGTGCCACAAATCGCAAAACCAAATTACACAAATTGTATTTCCAATTTGAGCCACTAGATTTGCCACATCAAATTTGAATTAGACATGAACTATTTAGCCCCGCATAGTCTCACACAACCTTACACTCCTACTACAGTCTGCTTCCTTCCAATAAGTCATGTATTGATGCTGAAGATATACTTAGTAACAGCACTTTATATTACCGATACTCTTTTGGAAGTAGTGTGAAACCATAAAGCTGGGCACTTGACCCTATTTTGCCGGTCCGGCCTTGACCCTCCGTCCTTGACCTGGGTACCCTTCCGGCCTTGACCCTCCGCCCATATTCATTAAACTTATAGGCCCCCGACCCTGCCCCCGCCCCCCAAAAAAAGGCCTGCGCATGATGCAGCCGCGGGAGAGACGCTAACGGCAAAGGTTTATTAAAAGATCATTAGCTGTCTAATGTACTATTCAAACCCGCTGTGGACACGGTCAAACAAACTCAAACATGCTTCAAATGTGCCACTAGTAGTTACCCAACTGCGTGTACTTACTTCCATTACCAGCATGTATACTAGTGTGCACAAAAGAGTCTGCAGGCAGGGAATGGCGGCCACTTGATTGTAAAGTCGAAACCTTTTTTTTTTTTTTTTTTTGCCAGTCAAAGGCTCCCCCTCTTCGATGTGCACGAATGGAGCAGCTGCGGCATTCTGGTTTCAAATTTCCCACCGTCAAACGCCAGCGCACCTTCTTCTCTGTTTCATTGTTCTTCTCCCCTCTGTCCGTGTGGCAAGAAATCAGCAAGTTACTTATTTATTTTCCACACTTCCCCTCTGCTCCACTCCCATTCCTGGCCTTCAAAATAAAAGCATGCCAGCAAACCATCACACAGCAGGTTTGCTCCGGCGTATTTCCAGAGTGGAGAAGAAAGAGAGAGAGAGGTGAATTAGAGCGAGGTTCGTCAATTTCAATGAAAAGTCCTGCTGTGTTGCTTGTTAAATTAGGAAAGATGCCAGAAGATGTGCATGAACTCCACCTTAATGTGCCAGCGTCATCCTTGAGTGCTGTACGCAGCTTGACTATACTTGTGGACACAAGTTGTTTTGAAACAGTTGTGTTCCAAGTCAGGGGGCGTCGCTTCAAAAAGACAGCGACAACAATGGATATCGTGCATGCTACAACCATAAAGGGACCGAGATGACTAGATGATGCATTTAATTGTATTGCGAAAACGATCTGGAAGGTGGCGGCTAAGGGGGAACGTGGGTGAGTAGCTTCTTTCCACACACGTGATATAAGACCCTCGCCACTGCCAAACTAGTTTGCTTCGCAGCAGAAAAGGGATCCACTCCTCCTTGGCAACAAATTGCCGGGCCGAGCCGGGGGAAGCTGTACGTCATCCCAACATGTGACATTATAGTCGTATATTCCAGCAACAATTCCTGACATGTGCGCAGCATGTGTTGCTGACCTGTCGCCAACAATGCGTGTGACGTGATGCAATGTGACAGTTGTCGCTTGCGCAGATGCGGGGGTTTAAAGGGGCATAAAGAAGCCTTTCGCCAAGTAGGCTGAGATGAAATTTGGCCGCCTCGTGACCACGTCACACGCACAAGGGCCAATTAGTGGGCCGGACTAAAATCCACTTCCGGCCTTGCTTACTGGAGCCCTTTTTTAAAAGTTGTCAGCCCCCACTTCCCGCCCCAAAAATGGGCGTCCGGTCGGTCCGGCCCCGGGATGAACTGCCCAGCTTTGCTAATAAAATATAATAGAATCGGAGTCCATGGCATGATCTGAGCGCGCATGCGCAGCAGGTCGCTACTTACGAAATGAAGTACGTCATTCAGACGTCATTAGGAAAACAGCCAAATCTCCCTTGGCCTCCAACAGCAAAAGATTCGGCACATGGCTGGCTCTGCACAACTCATATGACTTCTGAATGTTCTGTTCCCACTGCTCATCCAATTCTCAAGTCCTTGAGCACAAAACAACTCATCAGGATTTAACATAAGGTTAAAGCAAGACACAATCCTCAATAAATGTGGGCTACTTGCAAGTCATCGATGCTAGCCCAGCAGGTGTCTGCTACACATTTAGTCTTGAGTCACTCCATTGCTGTTGCTTGCTTCTAGACAAAGAAAAGAAATAGTGATACTGGTCACGGATCAAGCCATATTTACCAAAGCTCCGCTGGTAGACCAGTTCTTTCACGAGACAGCCTTGTCATAAGGATGGGAAAGTTTAACACAGCCATGGCATAACTTTCCTGCATTGTTTCAATTAACTGTAAATAGAATGAAATAAACGTACCTGCAACACATGGTCAGAGCACCATTTCATGGCATGGGAGTGTTACCTAGTGGCAATATTGATTAGTCAGTGAGTGCTTAATGAATTAAAATGTCACAGAACAAATATCATTAAGATGATTTAAATACAGCTTTACTGTACAATGCGTAATAAAATGAACAAAATACTTGTTTAACCCAATTCCAAGGTCGTTTTATTTACTTTTTGAAAATTGCTAAACGATATATATTACAGAGGACTATATTTTTAGATCATTTACAATGCATTCCGTTACCTTTCCCTCTGTGGCTATTTACATTAGGGTCATACTAATAATATAAACCAACCTGGAATGTCACACAGTGAGTGTGTGGCTCAGCTTTCTGAAGCTGGCCAGCTAGCAACATTTGAGGCAAACTTTACACGTAATAAACATCGCCAAACTTTACATATCAAATCAACAGCATAGCTAGCAATTTTCAACACCACTTGTACTTATCTGCAAACGAGGAAGCGGCTATTTCGCTCATAGTATCTCGTGTTCGCAGTGTAAAGTGCACACCAACAGCTGACTGTTGTTTTCACCCACCCGACACACATCGGCACTCAGCAGCTCTAGAATACTAGCGTAATACTAAAATACTAGTGTCCCCCTGTGGTCTGAATGTGTAGCTACAGAGCCACATAAGTCTCCAGATACGCATTCACAACTCTCAGTACGCATTTGTGACTCATGTACATGTTCGAATATAGCCAATCAAGAGGCCGTGTGGGAAACTGTCATCACAACATGTGAGACAGCAACGTGCGCTCAAGTGTGTTTGTATTTCCTCATTGTCACGTCATGTAACCCGCGCCTCCCACCTGCAACTGGGGCATACCATTACAAGAGGGGCCGGGGAGGGCAATGCCATGATCCCTAAAACAGCAGTTGTCGCTCGCGCAGACGCGTGAGTATTAAGAAGCCTAAAGATCAGCCTTTCACTGAGTAGGCTGAGATGAATTTTGGAACCTCGCGAGCACGTCACGCACGAGGGCCAATAGTGGGCCGGACTAAAATATACCTCCGGCCATGCTTAGTTAAGCTATTTTTTAAATTTGTCGGCGACTTCCAAGCCTTCTCGTGGTCCAATTTAGTGTAGACCATGTCACCTGGACGAAGGACAGGTGGGTGTCTAGCACCATGTCGACAATAGTAGTAAAATGCCTGCTTAGCCTTCTCCTGAGCGTCCTTTTTTTTTGACAGCCAGTCTGTCGGGCCACTTGGGTTGTAGGTTTGTCTCTCAAGTAGGCAGCGTTGTCCTTATCTTCCCACCCATTAGCAGTTCCGCAGGAGGTGCACGGAGTTGACCGATAGGACATGAGTGCCTACAATGGGTCGTTCTGTCTGAGAATTCTCTTTGCAAGCAGCACTGCTCACTCTGCGTGACCATTACCCTGAGGGTGATGAGGGCTGGAAGTGACGTGAGCAAAGTCAAGCTGTTCAGCCAGTTGACGGAACTCCATGCTAGAAAACGGAGGTCCATTGTCACTCACCACCTCGTCCGGGATGCCAAATCTAGCAAAGGTTGCTTTCAGTCTCTGTATGACCGGAAAAGTGGTCGTTGTTGGCAGGTGCAGTATCTCCAGGAAATGTGAATAGTAGTCTGAAACCACAAGATAGCACTTTTTGTCATGTTCACAGAGATCAATACCAATCCGTTCCCACGGATGATTGGCCAGCACCATGGGGATAAGAGGCTCCTTGTTTTGGCCTCGCTTCATCTCCAGGCAAGTCTGGCATGACTCCACAATGGTCTTGAGTTCCACAGAGTCC
The DNA here is from genome assembly GCF_054856515.1 of Filicampus tigris. NCBI lineage: Eukaryota > Metazoa > Chordata > Actinopteri > Syngnathiformes > Syngnathidae > Filicampus > Filicampus tigris. Next base: position 9,592,161 of record NC_141238.1, on the reverse strand, counting down.
AGGCCACCATAGTGATGCTTTGGCCCTGTCTCTGCACTTTGTTAGACCCTGGTGTCCCTCATGTATCTTTTGCAAGATCTCTGCTCTCAGTTTTCTTGGAACTACAATCCTCCTGGTTCCTCTTATTATGATTCCATCAGCTTCTGGTAGCTCATGTTTCACTTTTGTGTAGTCTCTAATGTGTATCGGTACTTTCCTGTTGAATCCCGGCCAGCCTGACCTGATGCATTTGGCGACCTCAGGCCACATCTTCATTCGTGTCCGCTCTGTCCATTACATGCGCTTAAGGATCACGAGAGAGGGTGCCTGCCACGATGAGGGTCTTCCCAGGCACATATTCTGCGTTTGCATTATACCTCAGGAGTCTCATTAATAGTCGCTGGCATCTCACGGGAACGTTGTCTTGGCTTCGGCTGTTGACAAGTGGTACCAGTGGTTTGTGGTCGGTCTCAAGCCTAAACTGATCCAAGCCGCAGAGGTATTTATCAAATTTTTCACACGCCCACATGCTGGCCAGGCATTCCTTCTCAATCTGTGCATAGTGTGTTTCTGTTTCTGTGAGACACCTGGAACAGTATGCTACTGGCTTCCATTCTTCTCCATGGAGCTGGAGGAGTACCCCCCACCCCCCACCCCCAGGACATAGCTGCTCGCGTCAGCTGACACAACAGTGGGTCTAGTGACCTTATAGAAGGCGAGAACTGGTGCAGAACTGGTGCATCTCCTTGATGTTCTGAAAGGCTGACTCCTGTGAGTGACCCCACATCCAAGTGTTCTTGCTCTTCAGGAGCTCGTAAAGTGGCTGACCTATAGTGGATCGGTTGGGGACATACCTTCCAAGATAGTTCACCATGCCAAGGACTCTCTTTAGCTCTTGATCATTTTCTGGTGGTGCCAGCTGGCGAATGGCCTCTACCTTTTCTGGATCGGGTCTGACCCTCGACTGGTCAATGAGATGTCCTAGAAAATGTAGCTAACTCTGTCTGAAGGAGCATTTGTCCTTGTTGAGTTTCAGGCCTGCTGACTCGACGCGCTGAAGCACCTTCTCCAGCCTCTCATCGTGTTGTTCCATTGTAGTTCCATAGATGAGAATGTCAGCCATGAAAACTTCCACGCCCTCCAGTCCTTGTAGCGCCTCTAGCATTTTCCGTTGGAAGATCTCTGGTGCGCTGGAAATGCGTTTTAAAACAGTATCTGCCGAAAGGCGTTATAAAAGTTGTCAACTTGCAGCTGTCTGGATGTAGTGGGATCTGCCAAAAAACACTCACAGCATCCAGGGAGGAGAACACAGCTGCTCAACTTGGCAGTTATTTCATCTGTGATAGGCAGGATGTATCGCTCCCATTTGGCTGACTCATTTAACCTCTTCAGGTCCACGCATATCCTGGCTTTGCCTGTATTCTTCTTTAGAATGGGCACCATAGGTGCACACCATTCGGTTGGTTGTCACCAGTTCGATAATGCCAGCTTTCTCCATCCTGCGTAATTCCTCTTTTACTTTGTCAAGCATTGGGAAGGGCACACGGCGGGCGGTGTGCACGACATGTGGTGTAGCATCATTCTTCAGATGGATTTTGACAGGCTCAGTTTTTAGCCCAAAAGCTTGTTGAAAGCCTTGGATGGCTTGTGTCACATCATCCACTCGCCGTACTAGGTTCATCTTTACTGACAGAGGTCTGCTTAATAGGTTACTGACAGTTGGGCCTCACACTACATATGCTTCCAATGGATATTTCTTTCCCTTGTAGCAAACTGTGGCATTGATACGTCCCAGACACGATAGTCCACCTCCTGGGCTGTCGAGTAAACGTCAACCACTTCAACCACTCACAGACACCAATGTATATACAAATATGGGTAAACGTGCAAACACAGATGCATTTTAGCTAGAAATACACAAACAAGGGAGACGAGCCGGTTTGAATTTCAGGCAAAGCGGACAGTGATATAATTTGCAGCATTGAGTGCAGCGCTTCACTGAAAACTTAACATTTCCCTGAATGATGGAGTAATGCATCTGCAAAGAGTGAATGTTGAAAAATAGTGGATATAAAAGTATATAACGTGGCCATTGCATTTTACCATTTGGTAAAACAACAAGAATTACAGACAGGAAGTCTGACTCCAATGTGGAAATAATTGATGTCCGAGGAACTTACACTTCGAATAAAACAACTACATGTTTGAGGTCATGATGATAAATGATTGTAGTGATTACTACATCTAGAATGACATTACAATAAATAAGCAAAACAGTTATACATATTGCCAACAACACGGCATTCTCACGGGAACAGAATGAAATATACGCAGGTAACGATAACAAAAGTTAGTTTTGATAATTACAATCATAAACAGTCATTTTTATAATTTGCTTGATTTAAATGTAATATACAACATATTTTCACAGATAACGAAGTATCACTTACCATAGTCGTAGTAAAAGGCACCGCTGATACTGAGAAAGTGACGCGCTTCTGTTTGCAGCCAGGTTACGTCACAGGGAGGAGTTAAAAAAAAACGAAAAGAAAACCCCACCTCTTCCTTTCTGAGAATACCCTTTCCGGTCTGACAATACCCCTGTCTGAGATTACCCCTCCTCCGGCCAGATACCTCTAAAAAAAATTTAATACTAGACATGGGAAGACCAGAGAGCAAAACGTTACAATAATCGAAGCGAGACCTAACAAACGCGGGCATTCAAATTCCTGCATCACTATTCGACAGAATTGGACGAATTTTAGCAATATTACGGAGATGGAAAAATGCGGTTCTAGTAATATTCTTAATGTGCATTTGAAAAGACAGAGTTGGGTCGAATATAACACCAAGATTTTTTGTTGAATCACTTTGGGTAATAGTACTTTTATCAAGCCTCAGAATAGTGTTCTTAAATAAGTGCCGATGACAAGTAGGGCCAACAATCAACATCTTCCAAATCGCTTATCCTATATAGGGTCGCGGGGAATTGCTGGAGCCTATCCCAGCCGTCAATGGGCGAAGGCAGACTACACCATGAACTGGTCGCCAGCCAGTCGCAGGGCACACATAGACACTGTCACTGAGCGGGAATCGATCCCACGCTGCCCGCACACAACTCAGGCGTGTGTACCACTACACTATCAGCGGACTCAATAATCAACATCCATCCATCCATTATCTATACCGCTTATCCTCACAAGGGTCGCGGGCGTGCTGGAGCCTATCCCAGCAGTCTTCGGGCAGCAGGCGGGGGACACCCTGAATCGGTTGCCAGCCAATCGCAGGGCACACAGAGACAAACATCCGCACTCACAATCACACCTAGGGGCAATTTAGAGTGTCCAATCAACCTACCATGCATGTTTTTGGAATGTGGGAGGAAACCGGAGTACCCGGAGAAAACCCACGCAGGCACGGGGAGAACATGCAAACTCCACACAGGGAGGCCGGAGCCAGGATCGAACCCACGACCTCTGAACTGTGAGGCGGACGTGCTAACCAGTCGACCACCGTGCCGCCCCAATAATCAACATGTCAAGTCAAATTTATTTATATAGTCCTTAATCACAGGAAAGTCTCAAAGGGCTTCACATATGCACCAGCTCATATACAGGACACCCCCCGATCTTAACTCCCAGGAGGGCAAGGAAGAACTAAAAAAAAAACATCTGGGGAAAAGTGAGAAACCTTGAGAAGGGATCACAGATGGGGGTATCCCCCTTCCAGGATGATCAGGCTGCAATGGATGCCGAGGGGGCAACATTGAACACACATTATAGTACTATAAAGTGTTTGTTAAAATGATGTGAAAGTTAATCAAATGAAGTGCTGCAGGAAGATGACATCGATGAAGTGAGCAGGGGCCCAATGGTCGTCAATGTAGAAATCTCCATAACAGCGCCCCCGAGGATGTGGTCAGCCTCCAATCTTGTAGCAGTCAGTTGCTGTTTGATCGAAACAGCAACCTCCAATTCGGTCGTCACCACCAATTTACCAAGCCTAGGAAAAGGGGGCAGAAAAAGAATAGAAGCGGCAGTAAAGAGGCCAAAACAAACAGTTCAACTAAATGCAGAATCGTACAAATAAGTCTTAAGTCGTGTTTTAAACATTTCTACTGAGGTAGTGCCTCTAATATCCGCGGGTAGGGCATTCCAAAGCATCGTTGCCCGAATAGAAAACGCTCTAGAGCCTGCAAACTTATTTTTGGCTCTCGGGATCACTAAAAGGCCGGCATTTTGTGACCGAAGGTTTCGGATCGAAACATACGGTATCACTAAGTCGACGAGATAGGAAGGTGCTAAGCAGTGCAGTATTTTGTTGGTAAGTAGCAAAACCTTGAAATCGCATCTCAAGTGTACTGGTAGCCAATGCAAATTGGCTAATATCGGAGTAACATTATCGAACTTTCTCGTCAAGAGTCTTGCTGCGGCATTTTGTACTAACTGCAGACTTTTAATACTAGACATGGGAAGACCAGAGAGCAAAATGTTACAATAATCGAGGCGAGACGTAACAAACGCGTGGATTAAAATTTCTGCATCACTATTTGACAGAATTGGATGAAGTTTAGCAATATTACAGAGATGGAAAAATGCGGTTCTAGTAATATTCTCAATGTGCGTTTGAAAAGACAGAGTTGGGTCGAATATAACACCAAGATTTTTTGTCGAATCACTTTGGGGAATAGTACATTTATCGAGCCTCAAAGTGGTGTTCTTAAATAGCTGCCGATGACGAGCAGGGCCAATAATCAACATCTCGGTTTTATTGGAGTTAAAAAGCAAAAAATTGAGAGACATCCATTGTTTAATCTCGGCAAGGCACGCCTCTAAATTACAGCAATTAGCCGGGTTTAATATCTCGAGCGGCATATATAATTGGGTATCGTCAGCATAACAATGAAAACTAATGTTATATTTACGTATAATACCCCCAAGCGGAAGCATGTGGATGCTAAACAATAGGGGTCCTAGTACAGATCCATGCGGGACTCCACATGTAACTTTACAAAACTCAGAAGTCGCATTGCCATGAATTACACGGTGCATCCTTTCTGAGAGGTAAGAATAAAACCAAGAAAGTGCTGAGCCTGAGATACCAACACATCCTTCAAGGCGTTCTAATAACATGCTATGATCGACGGTGTCAAAAGCAGCACTAAGGTCAAGTAAGAGTAGTATTGATGAGGTTTCGGAGTACATAGCTAAGAGAAGATCATTAGTCATTTAGCAAGCGCTGTCTCAGTAGAGTGATGGGCTTTAAATAATCCTGACTGAAGAATTTCAAATCGATTATTAGCGGCTGTATAGTCACTAAGATGTTGGGCTACAACTTTTTAGAGAATTTTTGCAATAAACGGGAGATTTTAAACCGGCCCATAATTACTGAGGTTCTCTGGATCAAGGTTTAGCCGCTTAAGCAAAGGTCGAATATCAGCGGTCTTGAAAGCTGCTGGTACAATGCCCGACGTGAGTGATAAGTTAATGATATTTAAGACGTAGGGTCCTAGGGTTGTAAACAATTCTTTGATGAGTTTACCAGGAAGCGGGTCAAGCACACAAATTGTCTGTTTTGCCGCACCAACTAATTTTGCGAGGCTTTCAAGAGATACTATTTTAAAAAGAGATAGGGTTGTCAGACAGTTATCAGCCATAATACCCGTACTAGCATCAGTATTCGCGCAATTCAACAGGGTTTTAGGAGCGGTGTCCTTAATCTCGTCCCGAATGCGCTCAATCTTCTGTGTAAAGTATTGCATGAAGTCATGGGCTGAATGAAAGGAGCTATTAGAGGTCGGCAGCTGTTGCATTAGCATTGCCACTATATCAAATAAATATTTAGGATTGTTTTTGTTTAGAACAATTAATCTGGAAAAGTAATTAGTTTTGGCTAAGACAAGTGCCTCTTTATATATTGGTAAACTATCACACAATGCCTGATAGAAGACCTCAAGTTTAGTCGCACGCCATTTGCGCTCTAGCTTCCTACATGATTGTTTAAGTGGCGGGTTTCCTCAGTAAACCACGGAGTAGGCCGTTTAGGACGAGTTTTAGGTCTTAATGGTGCAATGGAGTCAAGCGCATTTAATAGAGCAGCATTAAAATCATTTGTGAGATTGTCGATTGAACCAATACAGCTCGGAAACAAAGCAGTTACCAGGGGCAGTAGCTCAGACAGCGCAGCGGTGGTTGAAGAACTAATATTTCAGCTGCTAAAGCTATGATTGTGGTCAGGGCGATGGTAATGAGCCTGCACGTCAAATTTTATAAAGTAATGGTCAGACATAACAGTAGTATACGGTAACACCATTACATTTGAGCATGCTAAACCTCAGGTTAGTACCATATCTAAAGTATTACCATTTTTATACGTCGCTTCGTCAATTATCTGCGTGAAATCAAAGCTATCAATTATTGTCTGAAACACCGCTGTAAGTGGTTCCGCATGAGTTACCAAATCAGCCAAAAACTCAGAGAATTCATCTAAAAATCCAGCGTACGAGCCGGGGGGACAGTAAATGACTGCGAGAAAAAAACGGCAATGAGGCTGTAGATCGCATAATGAGCACTTCAAATGTTTTAAAGGCGTCGCTAGAATGCGGGCTGAGTTTGAAATCAGATTAACAAATAAGGGCTACACCCCCACCTTATGAGGGCGCGCAACATGTGAACTAACGAAGTTTTGAGGCGAGGCCTCATTTAGAGGTAAAAAATTATCAGGTTTTAACCAGGTCTCGCAAAGCCTAGTCATGTCAAGTTTATGGTCTCTTATGAGGTCATTAACTAACAGGGCTTTCGAAGAGAGTGATCTAATATTAAACAGACCGAGTTTCAGTAAGATAGGTTTATCTGGATAATTGCCCATAATAGGATTCCTAATCATAATATTAATAAGATTGCGTTCCCTGGGTCCTGTATCGGACCTCGAACAACTAGAAGCGCGGCGGGAGGGTACGACTATTGGAATACGGTAGTTATTTATCGGCTCTCGAGTACTATTATTATCATATTGCACCACCTCAGTAGAAACAATATCGCTATGTGATGCAGGAATATGTGGTGTGTATGGCTCTAATCTAAATAAAAAACTATGTGTGTTGTCAGAGTCTAGCATAGCGCTAGTTAACTCTAGCCTTACAGACTCCATACCCGTTCTTACAGGCTCGCTAATCGCCTGTTACCCGACCTGCTCTGATGTGAACTGTCATGGAATGCTTAAACAATAATCTATATTTCTAGAAAGAGTGATGGCGCCTTCCCAGTTAGGGTGAAGGCCGTCCACCTTAAGCAGGTCGGGTCGGCCCCAGAAAGAAGGCCAATTATCTACAAACTGCAGTCCCTGCTCACTACAAAAGCTAGCCAGCCACAGGTTAAGCGAGAATAATCTGCTAAACCTGTCATCATTGCCTCTCGCAGGCAAGGGGCCAGAGACAATTACTCGATGCCGACTCATCTTTCTAGCAGGATCACAAATCCTAGCTGTGTTCTTCTTTGTGATCTCTGATTGCCTCATCCGAGTGTAACCAGGTGGTTAGTTGGGACACTCAGTTTTCCGAGTGACAGTGACCACAGTGACCAGTGTCTCGCCGCCCACACTCTCCCGTGCCTTTAAATTAGCCTATGCACAACATCTGTGCATGCCGTAATCCTCACGGACGCTGCTGGGAAGCAAGTGGCTCTTGTTGATGCAACGGTCAGAGTGGCGGTTTGAGTTTGTTTGGCTTCAGTGCAGCAGGTAATTAAGATTTTGAGATTTTTGTTTTGATCCAAACAACAGAAATCCTACAGCTGATGTTCTCCGTTTCAGTTGGCCGCTGTTGTTGTGATTAAGCTCTCAACTGTATTACCGTTATCACAATACGCTCTCCAGTGTAATCATTCCAACCCGCTCTCAATGAGGTTAGTTATTAAATACGATAGATGAATTTGACACTTTTAACAGAACCTTGAACTGTGTTTGTTTGTTTGGTTATTTTGCATTTAGCTTGAGTTTGCAGTGTTTTGTTTGTTTTTCTATTAAAGCTACTTTAGTTCAGATTTTGTTTGCAATAAAGTATAAAATATTTACTCATTTAGAATAGACTATTTATCTTGATGTAACTTAAATAAATTGTTATTGTTGCCACTACTCTTGCTCATTCTTACTTGTTGCCAGACCTAGCCTGTGCAATTTAAAAGGGAAAAAAAGGGGCCTTGCCTTCCGCTCGGTCACTATGTCGGAGTACCTAGTGTTGTTTGCCCTGTGCTGGTGTCTAGTCATTTTGCGAGTCAGCTCCCTAATATTAGCTTCAATGTCGGGTGCTCTGGCCCCAGGAATACACATTACGGTGGCTGGATTTTTTAGCTTTATGTTACGGGTAATGGAGTCACCTATTGCTAAAGTGCGGGAGCCAGTAGACCGAAGTGGAATGCGACTAGCTAACGGGCTGAATCTGTTATGCGTCTGAACAGGTTCACCGCGATTAGCAGGCCACTTAGGGTTAATGCTAACCGGACTAGCATGTTGGCTACAACCCATACTAACAGTTGTGTCCGCCATATCTACGGTTACCACATTATTCTGCTCTAGCTGACGGACACGTCCCTCTAGCAGGGAAAGCCTTTCAATGAGACGAGTGCAAGTGGTGCACAAAGACATAGTTGCGTGTAGTCGCCCGGTGGATGAAGGCAGTTGAGCAACTGAAGGGCAACCGAGGAAGCCCGCCGGTGTCCGAGTTGTTGTGCGGCCGAGACTGATGGAATCGGCCGCACAACAACTCCTCCACTTTCACAAGCTGAAGCGGACAAGAGCATGAATGTGCACACAAACTGTAACTATAACCGACTGGTTATATTTCGGACATTTAGCAACGCTAAACTAGTGTCAGCTCTCAGGAGGGAGACCACGCTTGCAGAAGCAACAGGCAGATTGGAGCTCCCCGCTTCCCTCCCCGGCTAAAGGTAGGATTGGGACGGCCAATAGCAACAACTAGCTTCAGGTCGTTAAAACAAAACGTGTTAGCACAACAACATTAGCTCCTTACTGTCCGCCCAGCGTGTAGAGGTGAAGATGAGCCTATGTCTTCATGTCGCCTCACAAGCAGTCGTGCGCGGTGTCCCTTCTTTTTGCTTGCAGCCGCCACCTTTTGCCCGAGTGAAGTGGCGTGAGAGTGACGAAAGCCCTCATTGAACAAAAAGTTCCAGCGAGGCGGGCTGCACAGCCGAATGTGGCCGCATTGGAATGTGCAATTTCGGCTGCTACCTTCCAAATTGGACGGCGCTTTGTAAGTCGAAAATCTGGGGCCATTCCTCATCCAAATAAATGTGCACGTCTCATTTCCACTTCAGTCTCTGTAAATATCTTGACTGGTGTTTAATACCTCGCCCGTCCTAACTGTGATCAGCAAATTGATCAGTGTTTTGTTTTTTGTTTTTTTAAGCAATGAAGCAGTGTGCGCTGGTTCCAGCCTATGTTCCTCTGCTGACTTCCACATTTCCTCATTCTCATATAAATCAGCCACGTTGTGAGCACAGTTTGTGTTAATCCTTTTTGATATGTTTGAAGTGGGCATTAGTAGAGATGTCCACATAAATTTTGGTGCCAATTGATCGCCGTTTTTGGGCGTTATAAGCAATGAAAGTACAATGATTTCCAATGGAGAGTTTGTAATCGGTTCGTCCGGTGACTCCGGCCGAACAAGGATAGAACGGTAGGGGGCGCGGCCATTCTGGTCATTAACAAGGGGCGTTATTCATGGAGTCACTTATTTCCTAATTTCTCCCAAATTTATTGATAAAATAGAAAATGACAACTCTTTTCATTTTCCTGATCAAAAAAATATATAAAATGAACTTGTTAGCCACCGTCCCTTTAAGTCTAGAATGGCAATATCCTGCCCCTCTTAACAAGAAACTCTCAATGACACGTCATCATGTCATTTTCGGCTACTTAGCATCTCTTAATCAACGCAGAAAAAGGTAGAGTAAAATAACTTCATAGTTAAAAAGACATTATTTCGGTGGACTGCTGTGAGCTTCTGCAGATTCTCATGGTGGATGCACACACACACGCATGGGCACGCTATCCTCTTACCAGCCCTCAACGTGCTTCCCTGCTCAACACTAACTGAATTTTACTCTCTCTCTATCAGAGTGAGAAACCGGTGTTGAAAGAAACATTGTTTTTGTTTTGTTTTTGAACACGTTCAAAATTTCATGGTGACAAGAAAAGCTGTCTGCGAACGTTAAAACTGTTGGTATACGTCTGGCGAACAACCACAATAAAATATCAACATTCGGGACGTGCGCAAACACTGGCCAACTCTCGTCACTGACATACGGGAGATGCGGGCGATTCCGTCGCGAAGTGGTTGATTGAGCGAATTAGCAGCTAGTTGGGTGTTAGCCTGCGAGCTAAATGCTTCCCAATGTCTGCTAGCGTATGTTAGCCTCGGAGTCTAGCGGGGTTATGACCAACAACCTTGTTTCAAGGTAAGGCAATGCCGCTTTATTTATACAGCACATTTAATACACAAGGGAATTAAATGTTCAATATTGATTAAACTTCAGTACTCTCCTCTAACTTACCTTCAAAGCATGCATATCTCCCATGAGTGTGGGACCGCTGTTGTTGAATCCATGTATGGCTGTTGCTAATGATTGGCTGTGGCTCTTCACGGCTAACCAATCAGATGCAGCTTTGGGCGGGTCAATGCTGGAGTGAGGCTCCATTACAGACAGCCCAAGACGCGCTCGGCTACATCAGAGGCAAAATGGCTTATCGGCCGTCGGGTGAATAAAAAAGACCGATGCCGATAATTGCCAAAATGCCAATAATCTGCCCGATATTCGGCCTGACTGATAATCGGTCTATCTCTACTCATCATGATCCTGATTATTTGAATCAGGTGCGTTGAAGGACTGAAACATCTAAAACATGTAGAATATTGGCCCTTGAGAACCGGAGTTGGTGACCCCTGGCATAGAATATTTGTAAAAATATGAGGAAAAAAGTCATTTGCATAATAATTTGGAACGCAGTGTATTTTATGGGAGAGCAACAAAAATTTTAATTTCACATCACGTTGCAGGGTGTCCATGGATCAAATCGCTCCAAAGTACGGGTTTGAGTTGCCAGCCGTTTATTCTTTTTTTGTTTTTGATAGTCCGGTCCAAGTTGAGATAGGACGGGCACAAGTCAAGGTCGTGCCACTGTTGAAACAATAATACACAATATCAAAGTCACCGCCTGAGGTTGGACTTGGCCAAACCAAATGTGTGTCTTTGTTTTTGTGTCCTGCAGATGTCAGTGAAAAATATCTTCGTCCTGAAAAAATTGAGCCAGACTTCACTCACATTAAAACGGAGGAGGAGGAGGAGCAGATCACATCACCACTGCCCTTTGTCCCTTTAAAGAGCAAAGACGGCAGAGGGGCGGAGCCTCCAAGCAGCAGCTCAAGTCAACGCACGACCATAGAAAGTGACTACTGGGGATCATCACAAGCACAGAGTGATGCCAGATCATCACACTCTCCTGACACTGTTGATGATGATGAACAAGCTAAAGGTGATAGGGCATGTCACACTGACAACAAATGCTGTGAATGTTCTCAGTGTGGGAAACTATTAAGTTCAAAAGGGTCTTTAAAAGTCCACACAAGAACACACAGTGGAGAGAAAACATTTTCCTGCTCAGTTTGTGGCAAAAGCTTCTCTGTAAAGTCAAATTTAACACAACACACAAGAACACACAGTGGAGAAAAACCTTTTTCCTGCTTAGATTGTGGTAGAGGTTTCTCTCATAAATCAGATTTAATAAAGCACACAAGAACACACAGTGGAGAAAAACCTTTTTCCTGCTCACTTTGTTGCAAAAGCTTCTCTGACAGGTCAAATTTAGCAACACACACAAGAACACACAGTGGAGAAAAACCCTTTTCCTGCACAGTTTGTGGCAAAAGCTTCTCTGTAAAGTCACATTTAAAGGAGCACACAAGAACACACAGTGGAGAAAAACCCTTTTCCTGCTCAGTTTGTGACAAAAGCTTCTCTCAAAAGTCAACTTTAACACAACACACAAGAACACACAGTGGAGAAAAACCTTTTTCCTGCACAGTTTGTGGCAAAAGCTTCTCTGACAAGTCGCATTTAACACGACACACAAGAATACACAGTGGAGAAAAACCTTTTTCCTGCACAGTTTGTGGCAAAAGCTTCTCTCAAAAGCCACTTTTAACAAAACACGTGAGAACACACACTGAGATGAAACCATTCAGTTGTAGTGGTTGTGCTAAAAGATTCTCCACTAAAAAGTGGTGTGAAAAACACACGTGCAATCCTTTAAGCTTCAAAAAAATAAACTGAAGGAACTGACTCTTTGTGGTAAACTGTAAATGATTTTGAAAACAATATATAATACAATATATAGATTGAATCCTGAATTTTGCAAACATCTTTTAAAGACATCAAGCCAATTTTATCAATGTCATATGGTGGCGGTGTTGTGATAGGAAGTGTTTTTGTTGATGTAGTAAAAAAACGTGATGTCAGATGATGCAACGAGGGGCTTGATAATGGATTGTGGCCTAAGCGCTGGGCCCAGACAATGACCAGTTTACCTTGCGCGTGTAGTCCCAAATTTGAATGCTCGAATTCGCCAAAATAACGCTAAAGTCATGAACCAGAACTGAAATCAATAATGTGCACAGTTACACAAACTCAAAGCATAAGGAAAGATGCGTGACCCACTGATGATTCTGATGATGTTGTGCTCAGCTCACAAGATGCTCATTATTACTATATACTGCTTTTGTATATAACTGCTTTTCTTCAACTTATGTTTTAAATAGAAGTGATGTGTCCATGTGTAACATGAATCTCACCATGTTTTACATGTGATAGGATTTAAGTAGTAGACCCATTGTTGCATGTGAGAATTATGTCAATAATGTGAGTAGTTATTTCACATTTTTATTTTTTATTATGGTTGTGCTTTACACCTGTTTGTTGTTCGAAGACACAGGATGCTCTCTGTGGTTTTAGACTAGTGCTGTAAACGAGCCTTGTGTTCCAATCGCAAGTTTTTTTATGAACAATGTACGCTTCAAAGCTATTCTTCAGAAATGTATGTACGGGGTGAATTCAGGTTAATGGCATATTCTCGTAAACAAGAATTTTTACAGGCCTTTGATCTGCCAGATGTGCTTGTGATCAGTGCGAACGGTACATTCCGACAGTAGAAAAATAACATGCTTTAACAGAATAACATCACGTGTTGTTTAACCACAAAAGGTTATCTAAGTTAGCACACGAACATCGAACGATATCTAAGCTTTTACGATTGGCCCTCTCCTGGTCACCCGACTGGAGAGAAGGTTCTCGAACAGTTTAGAAATCTATATAGAGCCATGCCTTCAGGAGGAAGCGCTCTTTTTTTTTTCCTTTTTCCCGACCTGCGATGCAGCGGGAACCTCTTAAACGTACGATGCAAAATTAGAAGAGAAATTTGTACCTTTTTTGAGCTCAGTGTAAGACGGTAGACGGAAAGGAATGTTTCAACTTCTTTCGAACACTGCTAAAATTCCACTGAAGGCAAGGTAACATGAAAATAGATGTTCTATTGAGAATAAAAGAGCCTATCAGTCATCCAACATTTTCAAAAAGCCAAATTTATCTTGTCACTAATTAGGCATCATGTAATTTAAGAACTGATCACTCTTGAATTCACCCTAAGTTGAATTATGTATTTACTGCTTTTATTACATTTATACAACTTATCAATTTTTCTATCTAAATTTCGGACATGTTTGTTAAGTTGTATTTTTGTTGAATTATTCAAATTGTTGAAGATACTATCATGAGATTTGTAGATGATTTTCTCTTTTTACACAAGAGAATAATCATGTTAAACCTGTTACCATTTATGAATATTCAATTTTCTTATACGTTTATTAAACATTTTGATATGAATCCCCAGTTATTAAATTTCAAGATTTTGGATTGTCAATAGAAAATTGTCATCATTAATGAATGTATTACGAGTCTTGCGTGAACAACATTAATTTATGATTTTTGTATGACTTATTACTTCTTTAATAAATGTTATCAAATGATAAATTTAGTACTTTGTCATTTTATTATCATTATATTTATACATGAATCAGTCTACCTCTAATGTGAAAGCAGAACAGTAACCATAACATTGGATATGTCCACAATTGATTTCATTTAGTTACTGCGGTACATTAAATACAATTAACAAATCCGAGTGATACTAACAAGGATTGACAGAAGAACCATTGTGTCTTGGTGATGGTGTTTTTATATCTAACATGTAAATGAAATCGGATGTCAGTTGTCCTTGCCTGTAACAACATTTGTGAACATTATGCTATTTGGTTGTGTTTTTAATTGTACGTAACGGAAAAGGAGTGAGAAGAAACTGTATGGAAGTACTGTAAATCGGTGCCATCTGAGTTTGAATTCGATGGAATGCCCACTTCTGCTCTTTTTCATATTTATATGGGGGCGTGGAGAATGAGGAGTCTGGTACACTCACATTTCCGCATCGATTGACATGTATAAAAGGAATCTGCTTGGATTCATACATACACAGATTTATCCAACTGGTTTTGCCCGACAGTTTCTGGATTTGTCCATATGACGTTTTTCAATGAGAAAGCCATGCAAGGCCTCATAGCTCAGTAGTTAGAGCACTGGTCTAGTAAACCAGGGGTCGTGTGTTCAATTCTCACTGAGGCCTGATGAGTAGTTTCACTTGCATTATGTGGTAGTGTTGGCATTTTTGGATAATGTGCTAAAGCCTCGTAGTTACCAAGAGAACTGCTTTCGTAAATGAGCAGTCATGGATTACATTTTCACTGAAGCCAAACAACTAATTACAGTTTCCAAATTTCTCTCTGCTGTGCTAACCAAGAAAAGTGTGAGAATCAAAATCAGGACTCCTGACCAGAGCTTCAACCATCTATGAGGTCTTAACACGTGCTTTAACTGCTAAGCTATGTGGCCTTGCTCAGTAGCAGAGTATTAGCATGGGAATTAAAGATCGTAATGACAACATTTTCTCAGCACAAAAATGGCTGTTGATTTTTGACACATCCCGACGCATTGTACTTGAACTGAAACAATTGTTTATTCATAAAATCACCTTAACCCTAAGGCCTCATAGCTCAATGGTTAGAGCACTGGTCTAGTAAACCAGGGGTAGTGTGTTCAATTCTCACTGAGGCCTGCTAGATTAGTAAGTGTTTGACATGCAAACATTATAATTATTAGCTTAGGCTGAATCTATGCAGTTGTCCTCACGGTCATTAGGAAGTGTCACAAATCAATACTATTGCCCATCTTTAAATGCCGTGTGTAAGAATAATAATGCATTTTATTATTCATGTGTTTGATTTTTATCATTAGGCCAACTTGCTTGGTGCGCTTTGCTTTCACATATGTATGTTAATTGCTCACACACACACACACACACACACATAGACAAAACAAGTTCATAGTGTTCCAGCTGCTTTCGCTCCCCTTTCCCTTAGAGCTGGAACACCTTTGTTATCAGGGACACTGAAGAAAAATAAAAAGAGAGGGGGCAGGAGCCGGGCAAAGGGTTTTAGGAACTGTAATCGTACACTTCCCTGCGCTCTCCTTGCAAGTAAAAAGACAATATTGTTGTTGAGTGTCTTCTCTTCTCATTGTGTGCATTGTTTATGAATGTCTCACTTGAGAATACTAGTCAATGTCAAGGTAAAAGATGCAAAAACCGTACGTAAGTCTATAAAACTGTAAGGGCGACGGTGTCCTGTACATACTTAAACTCCGTGAAAAACGCTGCTAAAAGTGTGACTGTGTAAACTGTGTGAGTGGATATAAACAGGATTGTAAGTGACAACTTTGTGTGGACGCAATAGGCAAGAATCCTCCACCACTTGTGGTGGAAGCTTGAGGATTGCCACACATTGGGTTGATTGTCACCCTGTTTTAAGGTAAAAGTCAGTATAGGACACCCTTGGTGTCATAAAACTGACTCTTCATCAAAAGAATGGGGGAAAACTAACAGTAAAATCAGTGATAAAAGTGATCCTAAACAAAACCTCGCATGCAAAGGTTGGACATTTGTGGAGCGTCACTGTCCTTCCAAAATACAACACTTAAACCTTTGGATAACAAAATATGACTTTGCTGGCCATCTTTAAAAAAAAGAAAAATCAACATGAATAATAAAAATCAACATGAATTATAAAATGCATTGTTATTCTTACATTTCCCCCCTGTTTTTATATAATATAAAACTAACTATAATATAAAACTAAACCTGAAAAATCCAACACCCGAATCATTGTATACAACATTAATCACATTCCCCCGTTTCTCTTACATTTGCACAATCCTCATATCATCGAATAGACCCTCCACAAAGGCTTTAATCTACCAAATTACTCTCATGAAAACAAATGTAATTACACCCGAGGTTGTCAATGTAATTTACTCATGATCTCCAAGACCCGGAAAGAGATCTGGAAGAGAAAGCGAAATGTCAACAGGAGCATCAAAACAAGTGTCATCAGTGTCATCATTACTCTCAACTGTACGATAAAGCAATAACGGATAAACATCGTTCAATTTGGACGTCGTAGGTGCAATAGCTGTAGTGATCAACCGGTTGAGCAGTGCTCTAAGACAAGGAATACAACAACACCCACACAACTTGAGGATAGCTGCAAACACAGCAACAGAAACCAGAACAGAGGAAACCAAGTCCTTGTGATCTACCAAATGTTCTTTCCCACCACTCCGTCCAAAGAGACGTGTCCACTCCAGAGTGCTCCTTCATCTTGTGGTTGAGAACGCGGAGGCCATCGATGGCCCTGGTGAGGGACCCCTCCGGGGCCGTGTTGTTGGGTATGAATGTACAACACCGGTCGCCAAACATGGTGCACACCCCACCCTTTTCCGCCAGGAGCATGTCAACCGCTATGCGGTTCTGGAACGTCATGAGAGAGGTGGCTGCCAATTGTTCTTTGATAGCAAGAAATCCTGCTTCAGTATAGTTACCCAGTTTCTGCACATTGTAGTGGAGGCAGTTGATCCTGTCAACATTTTTATTCGGCGTGATCCAAATAAAAATGGACTCCCAACCAGCTGCAATCTGATCAACCAGTTTATACTCATCTGGTACACCTCGAGGTACGCCAATAGCATCAATATAGGTCGGATCTCCATCCCTCCAGGAAGCACTACGCCGACTCCTAAAGAACTTGTCTCGCGGAATGTGTGTCAGAGCTGCCCTCTGGATATCCTCTACAGTAGATGGAAAAATAGTAACAGTTAAGAGCACAAACTCCTGAAGCATTTCTCAATGTGTCATATAATTGTTAACATATGAACTTACTCTAGGAATCTCAGAAGGAGACATAGTACTGACACCGTGCAAACAGTCTTCTGCTATGCAAGGCTTTAATCTCTTTTTGCCTGAGGAAAAGAAGCGGCCTAATAATTATGCACACCTTATAAGGAACACTTGCCACATCCCACAACACACAAGGTGGAGGGAGCAGACCGAGCTTCTCAGCATATGGGACAAATTCACTCCTGAGAGAGGAACGCTGTCTGTCATCATCGCAACCAAAACTCATCGGGTGTAACAATTGGGAGCCTCCGACTCAAGTTCTGTTCTCTCTGCTGCCAGTCTGTCCTGAATATTTTTTTTATTTTTTTTTTAGAAATCGTCTCTTTCCGCTTGTTTCTATATACCAAGGTGTTTCTATATACCAAGGATTATTCCTCCTTGGACGTGTCTCCAAATTTACAAGATGTGCTTGAATGTCCTCTTGCAGTTCAAGTTTATGCGCCAACACTTCCTTTCCCAATTCGATGGAAAATTCCTCCATCTCTGACACTCGCCACCTGGTTTTCTCAACCTTGTTGTTAATTCCTTTCAAGTCAATGTTGGGGTAGATGAACTTTCTACCACCCCCGTGCAGTCATCGTGCTTGCACGATGACAAAACGTGGTCTTCGCGGTTTGCCCATCAACCCCCCCATTCATATAAGTTTCAGACAGGATTCGATTGACTTTACAAGTTAAATATTAGGGGAGGCGACTCGGACCCACTGGTGAATGATGCTGCCACTCATGTCTCCGCCATACCGGAAGTCCCAGGCAGGCCCTGTTTATACTCATTTGCATATTTTAATGGGGGCGTGGAAAGTCTGGTACGCAAACATTTCCGCATTGTACATGTACAAAAGGAAAGTGCACACATAGATTCATGCAGCTTTTGCCCGAAAGTTTCTGGATTTGTCCATATGTCCGTTTTTCAAGGAGGAAGCAGCACAAGGCCTCATAGCTCAGTTGTTGGAGCACTGGTCTTGTAAACCAGGGGTCGTGAGTTCAACTCTCACTGAGGCCTCTTTGTTACACCTGCTCACCTTACATGTTGCGGTGTTGAATGACAAACCATTTTGTGATATGGTCAAGAAAATTGCAGTACAGATACTCCAGAATATTGAAATGAATCCAATGCAAAGATGGGGATACTTGTTTATAACTCTGCTGCTGCTTTAGAGGTTTTTTATTTTCTTCTATTTTTTTTTAATGAATCAAGGGTCTCGTGCACCTGCTCTTTTTTTTTTTTGGTTTAAAATATGTTAATATTTTGCTGCTGTTTACATTGAAGTGTGAAATACAATGTTATATAATCTATTATGTTACAGAGACATGACCTCTGTGATCCCTTATATATACAGCAATCATCATTCACAGATGAACCCCCTTAGTCTGGATTAAACGATATTATATGAATACAATGATGTCATGGTGAGTTAACCAAATTATTCCCAAACAAATCTATTCAAGTCATCTGAAAATAGATATTGCAACCCCCCCAAAAATTGCAATGTCATTTTTTTCCAACATCGTGCAGCCCTAGTTTAATACTTGTTTTGTTGCTGCAGTAAAAATGCTTAGTTTTACAGCATTGTTTATGTGAATGCAAGCCAGTTGTTTTGTACAGAGTTACTAAACAAACAAAAAAAAGTCTTATGTAGTACTGAGAGTCTCCAGTAGGAGCGTTGTGGTATGCTATCACTATCTTGAGAACCAGCTATGTATGTTAGAGTGAGACACAAGTAAAATACATGAAGCTGCCAACCTGTCTTAACAATCGTTTGCCATCCAGAGTTTACTAAAAAGCATCTTATATTAAAACTACGACCTATAATTTATCAAGTCTTTGTGTCCGGATGAACTCGTCTCAGCGCGCGTTGATGCTTCTCCGCCTTGTTATCTTATTCTAGCTTAGCTCGCTAACAAAGAGAAGCACACGACTCATCGTCAAACAGCGATCAAGAAGTGCGCATTTGTTGCGATTGTCGTGTGGAGATGTGTGCAATGACGACAACAAAGTACGAGGAGGAACTTTGTGGAATAAAAGAAGAGAACGAGCAACATCTTCAACTGCTGGGCGAAGTCTGCAAGCAGCCTCGTGTTGTGCTACACGGAGCAGGTTTATACACTTCTTACTCTTATTTGCTTTGAAAAGAACGACTTTCTATCGTTAAAAATGTTCACGTCACATGTGCATTGTATTTCAATTCTTTACTAGTGTATTATGGTCAGGTGAAGTTGTTTGGGGAAAATGCATTCAAGGTTTTTGCCTCTTTATTTTTATTCGTTGCCTTTTACATGCAGGTCTGCTGAACATTTGTTCATGCCAAATGAATCAGTCCAGAAAATATGTCCCAAAGAATAACCGTTAGTGGGGGTAATGGTAAATGGGCTGTGACTTGTATCGCGCTTCTTTACTCAAAACGCTTCACACTGTCTCCTCATTTACCTACTGATGGCGTCGCATTAGGAGCAACTGAGGGTTCAATATCTAAACCCCATATTATCCCCCCCCCCCCCCCAGTAGAAAATCTAACTGAATATTTTCCATTTTCTGGGTTGAGTTCATCTTATTTATAAAATGTGTACTGGCCCAATCGGGCCAGGTCAGTGAGCCTGTCACAGTCTCGTGAACATGTGCTAGTTTTACAACCAAACACAGTTTTTCAACCAAACACTTAGGATACATTTTAAACGAATTAAAAACAATTTTATGAAACACACTTTCTAAACACATTGTGAAACATTTTTGAACACTCCATGAACAAATTGCACCAAACATGCTGCCCAAGTGCCTGGGCGTTAGTTGTGGCGTGGGCAAGAGTGGGACTCCTTCTTTTCAGCCTTGACGTTTCATGGCTCAGACCGGCCCTCTTGAGTTCACTCCGTTTTCATGTATAAATTTGACCCTTATTACTGTTCGAGGCTTCGAGCTCAATAACATTCCCTCCAACATAGGTTTTTATTAGGGATGCTCCGATCGAACGGGCACCGATAATTATCGGTCGATTTGAATTGTGAAAAATTACGTGATCGGCGTATTCGATCAAAGCCTTTTATTCCCGATCAAAGGATCAAATTGCAACACAACCAACTTAATCCGACGTCTGAAGAACAAGCAATTGGAAGACTATGGTGAGTTTACGAGGCTCGCTGCATTGAAGCAGCAGCAGCAACAATCAAACGGCAGCTAACGCAGCCCATGCTGACCAACTCAAACCCACATCAGCGCGACAGACAAAAGGCAACGCAAATAACCAGGAAAATAATGACATTGATCAGACCAACCATTCTCGCTGGTG
Source organism: Filicampus tigris (assembly GCF_054856515.1). Taxonomy (NCBI): domain Eukaryota; kingdom Metazoa; phylum Chordata; class Actinopteri; order Syngnathiformes; family Syngnathidae; genus Filicampus; species Filicampus tigris. The sequence goes on along the minus strand of NC_141238.1, from coordinate 9,571,496 downwards.
GAAGAGACCGGATTCTGCCGTCTGCTCGCCCACTTCAAGCCTCGCTAGCTACGTGCTACCGGTACGAAAATACTTCACAGACGTAGCTCCACCAGAGAGTGTATTGTCGCATCGAAAGTTTTCGAAAAGAAGGCCTATTATCCTGTTTAAATTTTACAAGTGGAGCTCGGATGTCAGTCCTGTGTCGATGTTAAGTCCAACAAGGGAGTTAGGTAAAATTAGCACCAGATTGACACATTCGGAGTTGGCCGTTCAATAACTCCAAAATGCAACGCCATTGCAACGCAAAGGATGGCTTTGTCCACTCTCTGTAAGGTAGCCGAAGAGCTAACTCGGATTTCAGCAACACAATTAGTGGTCTGAACACAAATCGCGCGGTTGTGCTTTGTTCCCAGGGACCGTCAACAAATAGCAAGCAGCGAAATACTTTATTAATAATAAAGTAAAAACGTTTTTGTACTATTCATTGTCGTGTTTCTTAAATGGTTACACACAGAAGACTTCCGTTTGCGTTTCTCCTGCCACGTCAGAGTTTGGACGTGGATGGTATCGATTGCACTTCTGCACTTTCGCCTTCGAATCTACCTCACCTGCGCGTTGCGTTTTTACTCTTTTTAATTTTTGGAGACTATTTTTATCTTATTTTTTATTTATTTAAATTTTTGTTAATCTCTGGGTCGCTTGATCTCGCGGACTAGCATACAGCTAGCGTGAGACGGAAACGGGCTAGCTTGGGGCTAGCTTGGAGCTAGTGTATTAAAATGCCTTCAGACGACAGCGACGAACACAATGGCCTGCTGGAGAAGGCAAATAAGACAATCTCTGACCTAAGAAGGGATATTCGTCGTCTCTCAGAGGAGCTCCATGAGAAGGAATCGGTCATCTCTTGCTTCGCGACCCATTTCCCCGAACTCTCCGCGGTGGTCATGAGAAGGCGCGCTCGTGAAATCCTGTCGGCGACAATGACGGCTGAGGCGGCTGGCCTCTCGGACACGGCGAAGTGGGATCCAATTGCCTGCCCGGGGCCATCCTGCTCGACACCGTTGCAGAGTGACACCTGGGTCAAGGTGGTGTCCCGCGGCCGGAGGGCCGGGGAGCAACCCCACCGCCCCCAACTGGTCCTGGGGAATCGGTTCGCCGCCCTGGCGAGTGAGTCTCCTGTTCCCATCACTGCACTACAGCAGTCGGAGACACCGACTGCTGCGTCCGACGCTGGGGCTGTGCTCCCAGGGGCTCCCTCGGATTCCCCGCCACCCACGGCGACGACCTCGGCCGGGAACCCCATGTTGGGCGGGTCCGCCGGTGACACGGCCGTCCACTCACGCGTCGGGCTGCTCCGGGACGCGGTGTCCCGGTACAAGGGTGGTCGTCATCACCAGCATCATCGGCGACACTCATCGGTGTCATCCACCGTCTTCACTCGGCCTCGGCGGAGCCATCCTGGACAGTGGGGTCGTGAATCTTCCGGCGGTGGTGAGTCCCTTGGCGTTCCCTCCTCACGTCACCCACCGACCACCGTTATAATTGGCGACAGCACCATTAGACGTACTCACTATCCCGGCTGCGTCACCCGCTGTTTTCCCGGAGCGAAAGTCATGGACATAGTTAACATCCTGCCGGGTGTTCTTGACTCTCTGCCATCATCCATTACCCGGCTCATCGTTCACGTTGGGACAAACGAGACAATACGCCGACAGTCTGAGCAGACGAAGAGAGACTTTCACGCCCTCTTTGCCTTGTTAAGAACCTGCGGTCTCTCGGTCTGGGTGAGTGGCATTTTACCGGCATTGTCTCGCGGAGCCGAGCGCTTCAGCCGCCTTTTAAGCTTGAACACGTGGCTCCTACGCACTTGTGGCCACCTTGACTTTGCTTTTATTGACAACTTTAACCTATTCTGGAATCGCCCGTCTTTTTACCAGCCGGATGGTGTTCATCCGAACTCTCTTGGTAGCAAGATTTTAGCCGCTAACATCCACCATGTCGTAACCAATTCCACTCCCAGCTGACTCTTGTTTACCAATCATATTTCTTCTTCTACTCATAAACGCTGCAATGACAATGTCACTACCATCACTTACAGGCCAATACCAGCTGCTCACAGTACCACCACCCTCACTAGCTCCCCCTGCAGGCCCTCATTATCATTACCACTATCGGACAATTTTCCCATTGAAACCATCACCGGCAGACGCTTCCCTTGCACACACAAACAACGTGGTTTTAACAGTGGTAATCTAGTATATGTTAATACTGCTCATTCGTACCACCATGAGCGCACGTCCAGCACAATAATTAATCTGGCCGTGCTGAACGTGCGCTCCCTTTTAAACAAAACTTTTATCATAAACGACCTGATTTTAGACAATAATTTACATGGTATACTTTTGTCTGAGACATGGCTTGGTACAGATGCTCCAGTTGCTCTCAACGAGGCTTGCCCACCGAATTTTAACTTTTTATTTTCTACAAGGGATGGCAAAAGAGGAGGCGGGACTGCATCAATTTTTATTAATACTCTTTTATCAAAGGAGATCATTTTTAGCAGCTATTTATCGTTTGAACACCATGCCTTTGTTTTTAGCAGTCCCCCTATTCTCTGCATTACCGTCTATAGACCTCCCCATCATTCCACTTCTTTTATTACAGAATTTTCAGAATTCTTATCCATTTTATATTCCAGTTATAACAGGATATTAATAACTGGCGATTTTAATATACACATGGACAACATCTCGGACCCACTATCCAGAGATTTTTCAAACCTTTTAAACTGCTTGGATTTTAAACAGCACGTCTTGCAGCCAACTCACAACAGAGGACACACCCTGGATTTGGTTATAACCTATGGCTTGTCTGCTGGTGTGTCCTCTGTTGTTGACTTGGCAGTGTCAGACCACTACTGTGTCTATTTTAACATCGCCAGTTTTAACCATCTAGCAGTCCCGGTCAGAACAGTGAAGAAACGCTACCTATCTTCTGAGGTGGCAGCAAATTTTATCGAGATCTTAAAAAACACTCCTGCTGACATTTTACCTGCACCCTGTGATCTTATTGTTGACAATTTTAACCTACATCTTAAATCATCATTAGATTCAGTAGCTCCACTTTTAATTAAAACAACAAAAACAAAGACTGTACCCCCGTGGAGAAACAATGCTATCAAAATATCAAAGAGAAAATGCAGGAGTGCAGAGAGGAGGTGGAGAAAAAGTAAACTTACAGTACACTATGAAATTTTATGCGAACAACTGAAATCTTACAATAAAACAGTAAAACTGGCAAGATCTTCCTATTTCTCAAACCTCATTACAGTCAATAAAAACAACCCCAGGGTTCTCTTCTCCACCTTTGAACTTTTAACTAGTTCTGATTTTAATAAGTCCCCACAGAGACCAACAGATGCTCTCTGTGAGGACTTTGCAGACCACTTCAGAAGTAAAATCGATGACATAAGATCCAGTCTTTTAGCCCGTCAAAACACAAGTTTTAATAAACCCGGACAATCATATTTACATGAGGAAACACTGGAAAGTTTTGCCCTGGTTGATGCAAGGACACTTGTTCGAGTTTTCTCCCAGGTAAACCCAACAACCTGCCTTTTGGATCCAATTCCCACATTTCTTTTTAAGACATTTTATGGATTTTTTGAAGAACAAATTTTAAATATAGTCAATTGCTCTCTTCAGACAGGCGTCTTCCCCGCTGCCTTTAAAACGGCGGTGGTGAAGCCCCTTCTGAAGAAGAGCGGTTCTGACCCGAGCGTTTTTAATAACTACAGACCCGTATCCAACTTACCGTTTTTAAGTAAGATTTTAGAAAAACTGGTTTTCATCCAGTTGAATCATTTTTTAAATACAAATAATATTTTGGAGAAATATCAATCTGGTTTTAGGATGAACCACAGTACGGAGACTGCTCTTTTAAGGATCTTAAATGATATTAGGTGCACTGCAGACTTGAGAAAACTCACAGTCTTGGTGCTACTGGATCTAAGCGCTGCTTTTGATACAGTAGATCACCAAATTTTATTAAATAGACTTAAAAATCTAGTGGGCATCTCTGGTACTGTTTTTGACTGGTTTTATTCCTATCTCACAGACCGATATTTCTTTGTAAGTATGGATACTTGTTCCTCTAAAACTCATGAAATTAAATGTGGGGTTCCTCAAGGTTCGATTTTAGGCCCCTTACTTTTTAATCTTTATATGCTTCCCCTCGGGGATGTCATCAGGGGACACGGCATCAGCTTTCACAGCTATGCTGATGACACGCAGCTGTATATTGCCGTGTCTCCTGATGACACAGGACCCATTGATACCCTTTTAAATTGCATTTTAGATATCAAGTCATGGATGGCAGATAATTTCCTACAGCTCAATGAGGACAAGACTGAGGTTTTAGTTATCGGTCCCGAAGGTCAGAGAGAGAAGCTTTTACCAAAACTACACATTTTTAATCCCTCACACTGTGTGAAGAACCTTGGCGTCACTTTTGACTCTGAGCTCAGTTTTATTCCTCATATTAAAAATGTAACCAAGATTGGTTTTTATCACCTTAAGAATATCGCCAGAGTCCGCCCGTTTCTCTCTCAGGCTAACACGGAAGTGCTGATGCATGCCTTTATTTCCTGTCGTTTAGATTACTGTAATGCCCTGCTCTCTGGCCTCCCGAAAAAGAGCATTTCACCACTGCAACTACTGCAGAATTCAGCCGCTCGGGTGCTGACGAGAACCAGAGGGCGGGAGCACATTACGCCAGTTTTGAAATTGCTGCATTGGCTCCCTGTGTGTTTCAGGATCGATTTTAAAGTACTTTTATTAGTTTATAAATGTGTTAATGGTCTTGGGCCATCTTATTCATCTGATTTGCTTTTATCATACCAGCCCTCGCGGATCCTGAGGTCCTCTGGCGCCGGCCTTTTATTTATTCCAAGGGTGAGGACCAAAATGCATGGCGAGGCTGCATTCAGCCATTTTGGTCCTCACCTTTGGAATAGCCTGCCAGAGGATGTCAGGTCTGCAGAGACTGTTGATATTTTTAAGAGGAAGCTCAAGACACACCTTTTTAGTTTGGCTTTCAACAACTTTTAAATAATTTATCTTTTCTTTTGATTGAAGATAATTCTATGTTTTGCTTTGAATGTTTTAAAGCACTTTGAGTTGCATTTTTATGTATGAAAAGTGCTATATAAATAAAATGTGATTGATTGATTGATTGAAAGATCTCCAGCTGGTTACAGTACAGCCCTCATTTTAGGGAAAAAAATAATAAATGAAATTTTAGAAGGCAGTTTGTATCAATACTCAATAACTTCATGAGTGTTCGTCATTAGGTCTCAAAAGTCACATCACATATTGATGGGGACTACCCACTTATACTACAATTCTTATAGTATGGAAATACTTTTTTGGGGGAAATATTTGTTGTTAAATACTGCTCAATATGGTCATGGTATTACAAAATTAGGCAAAATCGCATCAAATATAGATGGGGACTACTTGCTTCTACTACAACTCTTATTTTGTGAAATTACAATTTCATGTAATTTTCAGATTTGTTTTTAATTTTGGGGTGTTATTACTACCCAATAACTTCACGGGTGTACATAATTATGCCTCCAAAATCACATCATATATTAATGGGGACTACCGGCTTCTACTACAACTCTTATTTTGTGACAATACAATTTCATGTAATTTTCAGATTTTTTTATTTGTATTTTGGGGCATTATTACTGCTCAATTATATAATTATGTACACCCCTGAAGTTATTGAGCAGTAATAACACCCAAAATCTTTGAAAAAAAATCAGAAATTACATGAAATTGTAATTTCATAATATCAGAGTTTTAGTAGAAACATGTAGTCCCCATCGATATGTAATGTGATTTTGGTGGCCTTATTATGTACACCCATGAAGTTATTGAGCAGTAATAACACCCCCCCAAAAAAAAATTAAAATTACATGAAATTATATTCTCGCAAAATAGGAGTTGTAGTAGGAGCAAGTAGTCCCCATCAATATGTCATGTGATTTTGGAAGCATAATTATGTACACCCATAAAGTTATTGAGCAGTAATAACAACGAAAATAAAAACAAATTATGAAAATTACATGAAATTATGTTTTCACAAAATAAGAGTTGTAGTAGAAGCAGGTAGTCCCCATTAATATGTGATGTGATTTTGGAGGCCTAATAATGTACTACCATGAAGTTATTGAGCAGTAATAAAAACGAAAAATTCTGAAAAATTTTGAAAATTACATGAAAATTGTATTTTCACGATATAAGAGTTGTGGTATAAGCAGGTAGTCCCCATCAATATGTGATGTGATTTTGGAGGCCTAATAATGTACTACCATGAAGTTATTGAGCAGTAATAAAAACGAAAAATTGTGACAATTACATGAAATTGTATTTTCACGATATAAGAGTTGTGGTATAAGCAGGTAGTGCCAATCAATATATGATGTGATTTTGGAGACCTAATTTTGTACACCCATGAAGTTATTGAGCAGTAATAAAAACGAAAAATTGTGAAAATTACATGAAATTGTATTTTCACGATATAAGAGTTGTAGTATAAACAGGTAGTGCCCATCAGTATGTGTTGTGATTTTGGAGGCCTAATTATGTACTACCATGAAATTATTGAGCAGTAATAAGAACAAAAAAAAATGTTAATCTTAAAATTACATGAAATTGTATTTTCATAATATAAGAGTTGTAGTATAAGCAGGTAGTCCCCATCAATATATGATTTAATTTTGGAGGTCTAATTCTCTACTATCATGAAGTTATTAAACATTATTTAACAACAAATCTTTCTGAAAAATGCAGAAAATTGTATTTTCATAATATAAGAGTTGTAATATAAGCAGGAGCTCCCCATCGATGTGTGACGTGACTTTTGAGACCAAATGATTAACACTCATGAAGTTATTGAGTATTGATACAAACTCCCCTGTTATGACTGGTTGTTCACGTGATGTATCAGTATCCCTGCAGTTGCTATGGTCCTTTTATGGTTTGTCCTTTCTGATGACATATAGGCCTGAAGTCTTACAGTTTAAATCTTTGAGTTACACACTGAGACATTGTCAATAGGCATGGCCAAATGAAGCCCCATGAAGCAATGAAGCTTTGCAGCCAATTGGTTTGCACATGTAGCAAAGTGTCATGGTGCTTCATTTACTCAATGGCGCCATCAAGTGGTCTAGAAGCCCAAGAGGTCAACAGTGTTAAGAATTCAATGGCTATTTGCTTAAGACAAAGATATGAATGTGCTTGTGTTAGTAATTTAGTATGTGAACAAAATACAACAAGTGCTAAGGATCTATTGTTATTCATCTTTATTTAGAAATAATAGCTTTCCCACAGTGGATGGCTTAAAATGGTTTCTTTTTTTGGACAATATTTCACCAGCTTTAGAAAATATTCTTTCACAAGGCACGGATGCTCTCATGCAAGGCTCTATAATGCCTCAATATTGACGAGGTGTTATTGTTGTATACAAGTTCCCTTGCACACAACAGACACTTCACCTGTGAAATAACAAAAGTTAGACACAAGAACAAGCGAAAAGCTGCATTGTCACATTTATATTAATGTCGTTTTTCTCCCTTTTTGGAAGCAATCAAATCAAAATGTTGCCATACAGGGGAGGATCGGCTTTTTCGCGCGCAATGCGCGCCAAACATCGGACCACTCCTGAAGCGTCCACGTGTTTCAGCCAGCCGGCGAGGCTTCGCACGTCATCATTTCCGGGTTTTGCCGAAATGACGCGCGCCTCGATACAAGCTTCGTGGAAACGCCCCTCCCATTACTCGACACAAGCTTCGGAACCTCGGCCCATTTCGTCCCATCACTAATTGTCAGTACGTCAAACTTTCTTGGAGTGAGGATGCACTCTTGTCCCGTCCTGGGAAATTTTTCTCAAAGTTAAAGACTTTTTACTCTTCAACTTCCGTGTCATATCTGTGAATGGGTCCAAATCCCGATCCTCACGTGACATCCCCCTTTAAAATCTGTTTTTTGGTGACACCGGATCATATTATTAACATGGACGAGGTCCCCCCTCATGTTTGACATTCCCATGGGCCGAAGTGTTGCAGAGAAAGGGCAAAAGAGTGTGAATATAGTCACAACTGGTCATGATATATCTCACTTCACAGTGGTGCTGGCATGTTGTGGAGATGGATCAAAATTGCCACCAATGGTCATTTTCAAACGGAAAACTATGCCAAAAATCCAATCCCCATCAGTAACAGTCGCCGTGAATGAGAAAGTGTTTTAAAAAGAGAAAGAGAATTACGGAGGCCCGAGTCAGCAAATGCACGTTTATTACAAACCAAAACAGTTTCTGTATACCCGCAAGTGGACATCAAACAGCGAGAGGATATGCACTGCCTCACGGTCATTTTCACAATGAGTTGCGTTGAGGAAATCCCACTACTCAAAGGTAACACTGCATGACCTATTTTCCACAAACCCTTAAAGTGCGTGGGACACAAAAAAAAGTTACCCTAAAAACCTTTTTAAGAAGGAGAACAAGTACAAATAATAAGATTCCAATGATTATCTTAGTGAAGAAGCATTGAAAATACCTGAAAAAAGATGCAGAAAACTCCATATTTTCGTGAGCTGGGAAACGCCCACTGGCCGCGCCCGTGAGTTTGAGCCAGTGCGTGCTGACGTCACGGGGAGCACTGTGGTCAGCTCAAAGCAATGGCGAGCTCTCGGAAAGTATAGTATTGTTCGCTCAGTTTTCATTTTAATCAAAGGAGACTCAACGCACACAATAGCCAGACATAGTATTGTGTCATACTGCCATCTTGTGGGGAGATAAACCATCTCTAACATGTTTTTTATTGTAATGTTCATCATGATATCAATACTATTGTCTGTGCCAGGAGTCATTTCCAATGCATGATCATATAACACTTGTCTGACCAACTATTTTCATCTTATTTTCGTAGCGTCTACATTCGCTGAGCAAATCAACTTATCAGATCAGCAAACCCCATGACATTTCTTTCTTTTGAAATGATTGTAATAGTCTACTGTAAATATACATGGAGGTGCAAAAGTAGCTATAGGATGTTTTCGCTGATTGATAACACAGGCCACAATTAAAACTGATGAAAATAAATACAATTTCTTTTTTAAGATAAGATAAGATAAGAAGGATTTTATTGATCCCACAGTGGGGAAATTTTCAGTATTACAGCAGCAAAGATATAGGTCACACAGGGGCGGCGGCATAATGTAGCCATTAATGTATAACATTAACCGCAAACATTCAGGATCAAACCTATGTAAATACACGCAGTAATGTGTATATACGCATGTATATACGCCTGCCCAGGTGACCACTCCCTGGAAGATGACCGATGCAACCACCGAGTCATAAAAGTTCCTGAGGAGTGTCCCCTGAACCCCAAAAGACCTCAGTCAAGACCTCAGTCTCCTGAGTAGGAAGAGTCTGCTCTGACTCTTCCTATAGAGGGCGTCTGTGTTGTTGCTCCAGTCCAGTTTATTGTTCAGATGACCACCCAGGTACTTGTAAGTTGAGACTCTCTCAACATCTGTTCCCCGGATATTCACCGGTGCAGGTGAAGAGTGATGGCGCCTACCGAAATCCACCACCATTTCTTTGGATTTTCCCGCATTGATGAGGAGGCGGTTCTGCTGGCACCAGTCCACAAAACCCTGAGTAAGTTCTCTGTACTCCCGATCATCTCTGCCTGTGATGAGGCCGACAATCGCAGAGTCGTCAGAGAACTTCTGCAGGTGACAGGTAGGGGTGCTGTATTTGAAGTCCGAGGTGTAGAGGGTGAACAGGAAGGGAGCCAAGGCAGTTCCCTGTGGGGCCCCCGTGCTACAGAGAAGCACGTCAGACACACAGTCCTGTGTCCTCACATACTGTGGCCGGTTTGTGAGGTAGTCCTGGATCCATGTGGTGAGGTGGTGGGCCACCCCCGCCCGCTCCAGCTTGTCTCCCAATAGGGTGGGGTGGATGGTGTTGAAAGCACTGGAGAAATCAAAGAACATGATCCTCACAGTGCTCCCCGCCTTCTCCAAGTGGGAGAGTGAAGTGTGGAGGAGGTAGATGATCGCATCATCCACACTGATATGCGAACTGGAGTGGTCCATTGAGGAGCTCACCAGGGGGTGCAGGTGGGCAAGGACCAGTCCCTCCAGGGTCTTCATCAGGTGAGACGTCAGCGCCACTGGTCTGAAGCTGTTGAGCTCTTTCGGGTGGGGGGTCTTTGGCACCGGGACCAGGCAGGATGTTTTCCATATCTAGGGGACTCTGCCCAGCTTCAGGCTCAGGTTGAACATGTGCTGGACAATTCCACACAGCTGGTCTGCGCAAGATTTGAGGAGCTGGGGGCTGATGCCATCTGGACCCGCTGCCTTCCTCGCCTTCATCTTCTTCAGCTGGTTCCTCACCTGAGTTGTTGTGAAGGCCAAGGCTGGGCAGGAGGGAGTGGTGGCTGTCTGGTGTAGCTGGGAGCTGGAGACTGTGGAGAAAAGGGGGGAGGGGGTGACACACCCAGCAGGAGGAGTAGGTGGAGGCTGCAGCAGGAGAGACTGAGTGGGGGCAGGCATCTGATCGAACGTCTTGAAAAAGAGGTTCAGCTCATTTGCCCACTGCAGGTCCCCCCCAGTCCGGGTCTTGGGTTGTCCGTGGTCTGAGATGGTCTTCAGGCCCCTCCAGACTCCCCTGGCATTATTCTGCAGCAGCTGTTCCTCCATCCTCTTCCTGTAGGACCTTTTCCCCCGCGAGGCCCCTGTGACTCCTTCCTGTGCCAATGTAGTGCTGTGTGATCATATTACAACATGATACATAGTATTATTCAAAAATGGCAACCGTGCTGTATAACCCCATAGTTTTTATTATGTTATTAATGTGTGGGGTCGGTATTAGTGTAATGACTCTGCTGTCCCAGCCCCACCTACTCGGGCTTCGAAGCTGCGCCGTCACCGGCTTGGGAGCACGGGCCGTGAATTCATCGGCTTTCAAGGCTCCAAGGAAAGAGATTTTAATTATGTACACTCACGCAGCGCTAGCTGGTGTCCTTTCAATTGGGTTAGCTTTGTTGCTAAGAACGTAACAGCTGAGTGTTAGTGCATGACTAATGGATTTCCACTTAATGCAACCGTTACACTGATGTAAAATTTTGGTCATTCTTGGTTTGGGTGATTATGCCTGGAGTCTGGAGAGGGATGAAGGGATGACGTCACAACGTCGCATGCACGTTGTCACAAGTGCAATCAAACATTAAAATGTCAGGGGGAAACATGAGCAAACTCATACATATAAAAATGTGCACCACACAGAAGTCCTTTTTTCAACCCAAGTGCATATTTCAGCATGAGTTCTAACATTTTTGTTTGGTTTTTCTAAGCAAAAGAAAAGTACAGATAAGAATAACGTTGAGGCACCGGATCACTAAAATCTTATCGATACCCATCCCTAGCCACCACTCAAAAAGGTGCAATGTGCAAGTCTTTTCACAAATAACCATGGATAGGCTCCCCCCAAAAAATGCATCAGTAAGTGAATTTGAAAATGCCAAACAGTACGTATTAATCCTAACTCATCTGGCTCTCCTAATAACCTTCATTATAAATATGAACTATATTGCCATGTGTGTTTGTCTTTTTGTGTCTTGCAGACATCAGTGAATATGTTCCTCCTCACATTAAAGAGGAAGATGACGACGAAGCGGTCCCCCACTTCAAAGAGGAAGAGGAGCAGCAGTCTCCTGCCATAATAAAAGAGGATGTACTAGAGCTCCCTTGCATGAAAGAGGAGGGAGAAGAGCCCCCATACATCAAAGAGCAAGAGGAGGTTTTCTGCAAGTTTCCACCAGCTGGTGTCGTTCTGAAGAGTAATGATGAAAGTCAAAGCGAGGGGAGCAGAGGGGCGGAGCTTCCAAGCAGCAGCTCATGTCAACAGAGAGTGATGGAGACCAATGTGAAGGATCACGAGCAGATGGCCTCCTACCTCCATTATCAGAAAGTGATAACGTGTCATCACATGCTGCTTCTGCTGCTTCTGACAATGATGATGAAGAAGCGGAAGGTGATATGACATGTAACACTGACGACAAATGCTGGAAAAAACACAGCTGTTTAAAACACATGAGCACACACACTTTTTGCCTGATGTCCGCTGATAGTGTAGTGGTACACACGCCCGAGTTGTGTGTGGGCAGCGTGTGATCAATTCCCGCTCAGTGACGGTGTCTGTGTGTGCCCTGCGACTGGCTGGCGACCAGTTCGGGGTGTAGTCTGCCTTCGCCCGTTGACGGCTGGGATAGGCTCCAGCAACTCCCCGCGACCCTGTATAGGATAAGCGGTTTGGAAGATGACATGACATGACATGACCTTTTGCCTGCTCAGTTTCTGGCCAAAGATTCTCAGTGAAGGGAGCTTTAAGACGTCACACCAGAACCCACACCAGTGAGAAACCCTTTGCCTGCGTATTTTGTGGCCAAAGATTCTCTCAGAAGGGAAACTTAAGAAAACACACAAGAACCCACACTGGTGAGAAACCTTTTCCCTGCTCAGTTTGTGGTAAAAGATTATCTCAGCAGGGTTTGGTCATGAGACACAAGTGTGCTGGTGATAACCGCAATGATCAAAAGGTTTGAAATGAAAATGTTTAACAGCTGAAGTATTTAGCATGATAATTATTTACAAAATCTGCGTTGTTCTATTCTATGTAGCATCTTTTACTTTGTCTTCTATTTGTATCTACTAAATCCTCCTGAGGACAAGTGTTGAGAACAAGCACTGGTGCTCCATTTTTAGGCAATGTAGCACTTTGTACAATGTTTTAGTGATGTCCATATGAAGTAAATTCATAATTGATTATGTGGACTGTGAGGAAACTTTTACTTTTGAAAGTGTACATGTGATTCTGAATGAAATACAAATCATCAAACAGTGAGTCTTCTTTGTCACTGTTTGGATATGTTGACTTTGGAGGTTTAAGCTATTGGGTAACGCGGGAAGTCAAGACTATTCTCAACAAGAAGAAGGCTGCCTTCAGGAGCAGAGATAAGGAGGCCATGAAAGCAGCACAGCAAGAGGTGAAGCACTGTTTGAGGGAAGCTAAGGACGGGAGAAAAGTGGAGCAGAAGCTGAGGGACAACAACATGAAGGAGGTCTGGGAAGGTGTGAGGACCATTACAGGTCTCAACACAAAGACCAGAGCGGGGACAGTTGAGAGGGCAAACGAACTGAATGATTTTTTTCAACAGGTTCAACCAGCGGGTGGCACGGTGGTCGACTGGTTAGCACGTCCGCCTCACAGTTCAGAGGTCGTGGGTTCGATCCCGGCTCCGGCCTCCCTGTGTGGAGTTTGCATGTTCTCCCCGTGCCTGCGTGGGTTTCCTCCGGGTACTCCGGTTTCCTCCCACATTCCAAAAACATGCATGGCAGGTTAATTGATCACTCTAAATTGCCCCTAGGTGTGATTGTGAGTGTGGATGTTTGTCTTTGTGTGCCTTGCGATTGGCTGGCAACCAATTCAGGGTGTCCCCCGCCTACTGCCCAAAGACAGCTGGGATAGGCTCCAGCACGCCCCGCGACCCTTGTGAGGATAAGCGGTACAGATAATGGATGGATGGATGGAGGTTCAACCAGCCCCTCCCTTCCCCGCCCTCACCACCGCCATCTGACAGACACCACAACATCACGGACATTACCACTCCCTACCACGGACCAGGTCAGAGGACAGCTGAGGAAGCTCCCCAGGAAAGCTGCTGGCCCGGACAAAGTGTGTCCAAGACTATTAAAGGCTCGCGCTGCAGAACTGGGTGAACCAGTGCAACGGATCTTCAACCTCAGCCTGCAGATTGGGAGAGTGCCAACACTCTGGAAGAGATCCCGCATCGTTCCTGTCCCGAAGAAGCGAGCTGAATGACTTCCGACCAGTGGCACTCACTTCACATCTGACGAAGACGTTGGAGCGGCTCTTCCTCAGCCTCCTCAGACCTCAGGTACAGCATGCCCTGGATCGCATGCAGTTTGCGTACCAGCCAGGTGTTGCCGTGGAGGATGCTATCCTCTACCTGCTCCATCGAGTCCACTCCGATTTGGATAAGGGAAGTGGCACAGTGAGGATTCTCTTTTTGGACTTCTGTAGTAATACCATCCAGGCCCCTCTGCTTCGGGACAAACTAGGCAGAATGGGCATGGACTCCCACCTGGTAAACTGGATCTCCGATTACCTCACTGACAGACCACAGTACGTCGGCAATTTAGAGTGTCCAATCAACTTACCATGCATGTTTTTGGAATGTGGGTGGAAACTGGAGTACCCGGAGAAAACCCACGCAGGCACGGGGAGAACATGCAAACTCCAGGAATATCTGTATATTTTTCCATGTATTTATGGTGACCGCGGTTATCAAATATTATCTAAAAAAAGCAGCTATATTATTGCCGTAATTTTGACAAAAATCTAAATATATTTTCAAAAGCATGAAAAAATACAAAACCGTTGCTGGCACAATACAATTACTCAGTCACAAAGATAACTGAAAAACTTCAATTTACCAGCTTTTAGTAACACAGTTTTTAACAGATAAAAAAAAAATCAGCAGTCTCAAAAGACTTAATCATGCAAAAAGTCAAATCAATAACATGCCACCTAAACATTGGATGGTTCAGAATATATTCAAAGTAGAAAAAATAGTCACATGCAGGCTTCACTCATTATTTTCCTGGTTATTTGCGTTGCCTTTTGCCTGTCGCGGTGATATGGGTTTGAGTTGGTTAGCATGGGCTGCGTTAGCTGCCGTTTCATTGTTGCTGCTGCGTCCGCCAATGCAGCGAGCCTCGTAAACTCACCATAGTCTTCCAATTGCTTGTTACTCAAATGTCGTATTAAGTTGGTTTTGTAGAAACTTTTGGCCATGCTCCCCCCGCAAGGTACACTTTTCATGGCACACAGCAGACATGCTGTTAGTGCCGTGCACCTCCGCAGCAGAGGGGAAGGGGCGCAACACGGCTGTAGGCTGCGAAGCATGAGCTGCGGGTGATCGGATTTTTTGATTGGCAACAAAAGGCTTTGATCGAATGTTCCGATCACGTGTTTTTTCACGAAAATCGGCCAATCATGATCGGTGCCCGATAGATCGGAGAATCCCTAATAAATAAATAAATATATATATATATATATATATATATATATATATATATATACATTATCGCTTTGTTTTTCTTCCTGTTTTTGACTTGATAAATATTTTTTAGGGATTTGTGTGTTATACAGTATTCAGACCCTTTGAAATTATTCAGTCTGTCATTGCAGCCATTTGCCAAAATAAAAAAAGTTCATTTTATTTCTCAGTAATGTATACTCAGCACTTCATCTTGACAGCAAAAACTGAAATGTAGAAATTTTTGCAAATTTATGAAAAAAGAAAAACTGTTAAAAGGCAGATTTCCAAAATTATCAAATTCAGAAACACACTGAGCTAGACCTAATATTTAATTTATAGCATACATGCATACTAAGGATGTAACAATAACAAAATTGCCACAATATCATTGTTACGATATTAAAAGTAGCACATCTGTGTCCTAAAAATGATTTTTGCCCACTTCATCTGACCACAGCATTGTGAACCCATGAAGCCCATGATACTTTGCGAGCTGAGCCAACGGGAGCACATGGCAGGTAAATATTAGTGTCTAGGGAGATAGAGAGAGAAAGGAAGGAATTGTACACCGACACAGTAATCAGCCCCCCCCCCCCCAAAAAAAACGGAAATAAATCAGTAACGTCAGCCATAATGAGGTGCTTATAAGTTCAAAAGTATATTATGTAATACAATAAATATTTATATCAGACATGTATTTGCATTTATTTGCTCCATTTAAGCAGGAATAATTGATAATTTGGATGGGATTTGGATATGCTTATTTTTAGGGCTGTCAATTTAGCGCGTTATTTTTTAAATTAATCCAACCCCCTTTTGACGCAGTCAATTTTTTTGATCGCGTGATTAAGGTTTCCATAGCAACCAGCGGCTGCATTGCTAAAGGCTGCTCACCATGATCTATACATGTATATTTAAAAAAAGCTTTAGAGTGCATGTATATTTAAAGAAAAGCTTTAGAGTACAGGAGGCATTCCATCTGCTTCAAAATATTGACGATGCGGATGAATTTCTCAGTTGACACATGCACGGCTGAGTGCCCCTGCCCCGCGGTGATATCCACGACGGTATTGTAATGCTTAAAAGTTGTTCTTATCTTCGGAGGCTGTGGTATGGCGGGTTACAATACACCATATTTTTCAGACTATAAGTCGCTCTGGAGTACAAGTCGCACCAGCCATAAAATGCATAATAAAGCGGGAAAAAACTGGAGTATAAGTCGCATTTTGGGAGGAAATTGTGCGCTTAGTACACATCATTTCCACTGAGTTACGATGCTACACGTAGAATGCAAGAAAGTTACGGTAAGATATCTTTAAACTCACCAAAACGGTTGTAGATCGATTAAATAAGTCTTTTATTTATCCCCGACCATGTAGAATGTTTCCAAGTCTCCAAAAGTATTTATGTATTAGGTTGTAATTATGTCTTGTCTCCTCTGCGCTCGGTTTCTTACGTGTATGGCTGCATGATGCAACCCCAGCCAGAGGCAGGCAACTGCCTATTTATGGTTCGTTCTTATTCAACCATCCTCTGTAAGTAACTTAGACAATTGTGTGTATGAGCATGCAACATTTATATAGGAGCTGAATTGTGGATGATTTCACAGTGTTGTTGACTAAACATACTAATCGCTAATGCTAATCGTTAGCATGTCTGTCTGTTAGTGGTTCATTCTTATTCAGTCGTCATTTGAAACTAACTTAGACAATTGTGTGTAATGACATTTATATACGAGCTGAATTGTGGATGATTGTAGGTTGTTGACTGAGCCTACTAATAATTATCGCTAATGCTAATCGCTATTGCTAAACATTAGCATAGGCTCATCTTGTTCATGAATTTCAAGTTTCTTTTGTTTCGACAATGACAATGATAGAAAAAATAGAAAGATCATTGTCGAAACGAATAAGAAGACAGGATGAACATTACTGGATCATCTTGTTCATGTCTATGAAAATACATGTGTTTGTAATGCATAGATTGATTGTATTTTCTGTTTCTTGTGCAGTTTCACGATATAAACAGGCAACTTTGCTGCAATACAATACAATTTTATTTATGTAGCGCATTTCATAACAGCTAGAGAGCAGACTACGTGAACTATGAAGTGGAGGTGGCGTGATTAAATCTGCCAATAAGACAAGTTAGAATATTGGGGACAGAGTAAATTATGCTAAAGCGCCTGCAGAGGGAGACAAAACATCATAAATACAAGTCAGCAATAACAAGCCATAACAGTAATATATGTGTTAATAATTTCACACATAAATCACTTCTGAGTATTAGTCGCACCCTCGGCCAAACTATGGAAAAAAATGCGACTTATAGTCCAGTAAATACGGCAGGTTAGACTTTATGTATTTCTCCAGGCATTTATTGCTAAAGACAACCGACATGGCAGGACAGTGTTTTGTTGAGTCTTGTGAGTCAGACGTGAACAATCTCGCTCTAATTCACCTCTCTCTCTCTCTCTCTCTCGTTTCTTTTTCGCGCCGTACCAAACCAAATAAAAAAGGAATAAATACTTAAGCACAATATACATGAAGAAATATACACACACAAAACAATATTGCAGCATTTTAGAAAAATAATAAATAAGTGTGGGTGTGTGCATGCGCTTGCGTGTGCGTGTGTAAGTGTATTTGTGTTATTGAAAGGGCTGAGGGGCTGTTTGTGTGGGTGGAATCCAATGCTTGTTTTTTCAATTGAAGTGGAAGTCAACCCAAACATTTTTTTTCAAGAATATGTTCTATGCAGGAGCCCTAGTTGAAACAAGGCATTCTGATTAATATTGTGTTTGTGGAATATGATCTGATGATCTAAACATGGATATTTAAAAAAAAAGCTTTAGAGTGCATGTATATTTAAAAAAAAAAAGCTTTAGAGTAGAAGAGGCTATTTTCTGCTTCAAAATATTGACGATGAGGATGAATTTCTCAGCTGACACATGCACGGCTGAGTGCCCCTGGCCCGCAGTGATATTCGCGACGGTATGGTAATGCTTAAAAGTTGTTCTTCTTAATCTTCGGAGGCCGTGGTATGGTGGGTTACAATACAAGTTACACTTTATGTATTTCTTCTGCCGTCTTCCTTGGTAAAGACAACCGACACGGCAGGAAAAGTGTTTTGTTGAGTCTTGTGAGTCAGACGTGACCAGTCTCGCTCTAATTCACTTCTCTCTCTCTTGTTTCTTTTTCGCGCCCTACCAAACCCAATCAAAAAGGAATAAATACTTAAGCACAACATACATAAAGAAATATATACTCACGAAACAATATTGCAGCAGTTTAGAAAAATAATAAATACAAAATAATATGCCATTTGCTCCAGAGCAGCTGTATTTTATAACAGCAGGAACTATGCAGTGTGATCGAGAGCCGCACGGGACAATCTCAGCGGTACACCACCTTTTATTCATTCATCTATCCGACACAATTTACATTAAAATACACCCACAACAGAATATTAATAAACAATACACGTTTATAAAACACTCGCACAACGAATAATAATCTTTGTGTGTGGGTGTGTGCATGCGCGTTCGTGTGTGTGCGTGGGCGTGTGTGTAAGGGCGTGCGTGCGTGTGTTATTGAAAGGGCTGAGGGGCTGTTAGTGTGAGTTGAATTCAATGCTTGTTTATTCAATTGAAAGGGAAGTCAACCCAAACATTTTTTTCAAGAATATGTTCTATGCAGGCCCCCTAGTTGAAATAAGGCATTCTGATT
Source organism: Filicampus tigris (assembly GCF_054856515.1). Taxonomy (NCBI): domain Eukaryota; kingdom Metazoa; phylum Chordata; class Actinopteri; order Syngnathiformes; family Syngnathidae; genus Filicampus; species Filicampus tigris. Next base: position 9,552,581 of record NC_141238.1, on the reverse strand, counting down.
AATATTGTGTTTGTGGAATATGAGTCAAGCAGCAAAATCTAGCCATCTCAGGGTTCGGCCATTTTATCACTTCTGTCAGCTGAAAATGACATCACAGATGCCCTGAGGGCTCAAATAACGACCAATCATGGCTCAGTTTAAGAAAATAGGTGAGCTGTGATTTGTTGTTACCTGAGCAACTGATGTCATTTTCCGTCGACAGACGTGACAAAATGGCCGCCCCTAGTGATGGCTAAAAACAGGTGGATTAACCCTTATTCCACAAACGCAATATTATCAGAATGCGTTGTTTCAACTAGTGGGCCTGCACATATTCTTGAAAAAAATATGTTTGGGTTGACTTCCCTTTAATAAAGTATTGGCATAAGAAAATCAATCCTCTTATTGATGTTAAGGGTATTAAAATTCAAGAAAATAATGAGACAGAAAAATCAAGGGATTTTTTTCCAATAAATGAAATATGTGATTAACTACGAGTTAACTATGAAAGAAATGCGATTAATCGCGATTACAAATTTGAATCGTTTGACAGCACTACTTGTGTAAATAAAACGTGCCAAGTTGCAACATCAGCTTGACAACAAAGGACAAAGATCTGTCATTATGTACAAAACTTGTAACAATATCTTTTTACAGAAATTGTAATAGTAGGACCAGTTTTTTTTCACATATATATCTTTCAAACTCTCTCAAAAATTTGGACGACATAGGGCAATCACAAAGTAAATGTAAAATTGTCTCTGACTCACTTCCACAGAAGGTACATTTATCATCTATATTGGTGAATTTGGAAAGAGAATTATTGCAAGGATAAATGTGTAATATTTTAAACTGAGGCTTTCTTACTTTGCTTGAGATGCAGAATTGAGGGGGGCATAAGCCAATTTATGCCATTTAATTCTGTGTTCCAGTAGAATTGACCTCAAGGAGATATTTTATGGGTGGCACGGTGGTCGACGTAGCACGTCCGCCTCGCAGTTCAGAGGTTGTGGGTTTGATCCCGGCTCCGGCCTCCCTGTGTGGAGTTTGCATGTTCTCCCCGTGCCTGCGTGGGTTTTCTCCGGGTACTCCGGTTTCCTCCCACATTCCAAAAACATGCATGGTAAGTTGATTGGACTCTCTAAATTGCCTCTAGGTGTGATTGTGAGTGCGGATGTTTGACTTTGTGTGCCCTGCGATTGGCTGGCAACCAATTCAGGGTGTCCCCCGCCTACTGCCCGAAGACAGCTGGGATAGGCTCCAGCACGCCCCGCGACCCTTGTGAGGATAAGCGGTATAGATAATGGATGGAGATATATTATTATAGCTACAAAACGTATTTCTAATACGTCATGTCATGTCATGTCATCTTCCAAACCGCTTATCCTATACAGGGTCGCGGGGAGTTGCTGGAGCCTATCCCAGCCGTCAATGGGCGAAGGCAGACTACACCCCGAACTGGTCGCCAGCCAGTCGCAGGTTCTAATACGTCAATTTTTACTAAATATATCAAGTCCTCTAATTGTGAGAGCAGGTAAATGAGTCTTTATAGGTTGATATGTCAGATGACATTTTATGATGCCAACCATACACAGACCAGGAATCCCCCAAACTACCTCAAAACGTTGACAATTGAAAGAAATTATCTTTAGTAAAACGGCTGCAAAATAACGGCGCTGAATATGATTGTAAAGGGCGATGCCTTATGAGATTTTACCAGAAATATGTAACACCAGCGGCACGGTGGGCGACTGGTTAGCACATCCGCCTCACAGTTCAGAGGTCGTGGTTTCGATCCCGGCTCCGGCCTCCCTGTGTGGAGTTTGCATGTTCTCCCCGTGCCTGCGTGGGTTTTCTTCGGGTACTCCGGTTTCCTCCCACATTCCAAAAACATGCATGGTAAGTTGATTGGACTCTCTAAATTGCCCCTAGGTGTGATTCTGAGTGCAAATGTTTGTCTCTGTGTGTCCTGCGATTGGCTGGCAACCAATTCAGGTTGTCCCCCGCCTACTGCCCGAAGACAGCTGGGATAGGCTCCAGCACGCCTGCGACCCTTGTGAGGACAAGCGGTATGGATAATGGATGGATGGATATGTCACACCACTCCGTGCATATAGTCTATTGCCCTCCCCCTCTGGTAGTAATGGTTTGCCCCAGCAGCAGGAGGGCGGGGCGGTGGACGCCAAGTCTTGTAAAAGTGGACCGCCGTGAATCAGTGAATGGTGTGACGTAGGATGAAGTCATGGTTCAAAATGTATTAGAAAGTTCATGCTCATGTTTCCTTTGAAGCGAAATAAAACAATGAACGATATTTGCTTGCTTGGTTTATTGTATATTTCATTTAATATAATGCAAACTAGAAACATATGTTCAATTTCCTTAACTTTTGCAGGATGACTGGACAAACCCTGATTTCACAATCACTGTCCAGTGAGAAATGATCACGTAAAAAACAGAAGATAAAAAGCCTTTTCCAAACAAAAGAATTCATGCATGTAAAGTAAAAAATGATCATATAGAACACACCCCTAAAACAACTTTTATCCAGCAAACAATTTAGAAGAACAAAAATATATGAAAATAGAAACAATATAAAATAAGGTCGGGTTACACTGAATAGCTTCAACAAATCTCCAAAGTCAACATAAACAGCCTATTTCATTGATAAAAAAAAAAAAAAAAAAAAGACTCACACTTTGATGATTTGTATTGAATGCAGAATTGTATATACACTTTCCCACCTTCCTATCAAAGTCAAAGTTTCTTCACAGTCCATGTAATCAATCAAGAAGTTACTCCATATGGAAATCACAAAAATATATACAGCGCATAAATTGTTTAAAAACGGACCATAACAGTGGCAATTGGTAAAAACCTGTTTAAAAAAAAAAAATGAAGACTTTAGTAGATACAGAGACGAGGATAAAATAAAAGATGTTACATTGAATAAAACAATGCAGATTTTGTAAATAATGATCACGTTAAATGTTGTAGCTCTGGGGTGCTCACACTTTTTCAGCATGCGAGCTACTAATAAAATGACCTAGTCAAAATGATCTACCTTCCGGGTAGAGTGTGTTTTGCATTTGTAGTAGGTAGGTCCTATCTTGGGCTGCTCGATTAATCGATTTTGAACCAAAACCGAATTTTCTGGATAAAACGATGTTAACAACGTTCAAATCGGCATGTTCGATATTTTTGTTTTTGATGTATTTAAGCCACCGTAGTTTCCTCTGCATTTCTACTTCCTCCCACGAGTGCGCAGTCCGAAACAACGACAATATCCATTGCTACCGGCGATTCTGCTATTTGCTCAGGCAAGTGAGCGTTTAGTTAATAAATCGGGCAAATATAAATCTGTCGTGTGTGCCCCGCATGTACAATACAACCCGTGAGCAATTAACTCAACGTCTAAAAGGCGTCCTTTTTTTTCTCCTCTACAACTGACATCTGGTCATGACGATGCATCCGTATTTAGGCTTGACAGTGCATTGTATTATTGAGTGACAGTTTCGCACTAATCATTGATTTATGTTTAAGTAAGACCAGGGAGAAAGGGGAAAGGCTAGTCACTTGCTGACAGACTGTTTGGTTTACAGACTTGACTGTCTACCTTCTCTTATGTTGATGATTTCGTTTCAGATGGTATATGCACTTTCTTCTTTCATTTTAATTAAGAACAGATATGAAATCTATTGTGTAAGTTAAATGCTGTTAATCCCAATGGCTTGTTCTGTGTGTATTAAGTTAAATTGACTGGCATTTTGAGTTCAAAGAAAGAAAAATTAAGTTTAAATAAAATACATTCAAAATACTTCATTTTTCATTATTTGTATTTTACAAAGAAATCGTAATTGTTATCGGAAAATTGGGTTTGAGAGAAAATCTGGATTTTCTTGTTAGGCAAAATCGAACAGCCCTTTCCTACCCACTACAAATATGCAAAACTAATTTATTTTCAAATATATTGAGGATTCTTTATTTACAATGTATGTTGATGTAGCTTGCATAACCGCATGAGCCAATGTTGCACAACACACCATAATTAACTATGAACATCTATTTTATGTTACAGTACGCCGCCCATTGATTGGATACGAGATTCCAGTTCCTTTTAGAGATGTCTATTCGTCAGCAAAATGCCGTAAAACGCCAACACACCGTAGAGCTAAAAGTTTAGACATACAACATAAAACAACATATTACATTTATGACAAAGATAGCTTTGCTTAGCGTCAAAGCTAATCACAATAGACAATGCAAAATAGTACTGACCACTTTGGCCTGCTTTGAGCCAATGGCAGTCTTCTCCAAGAGATAATCATTACTGTCAAAAATGTAATGCTTCAACAAACTTGTTATATTAATTTCGTATATTCACTCGGATTTGGAAAAACGAGGAAAAGGTAAGCCACACGCATGATGAATGCCGCTAAGGCTAGGTTCACACCACAGGTCTTAATGCTCAATTTGGAGTTTTTGAACAAAAACAAACAACAAACCAAAAAAAAATTTTTTTTGTGTAAGCGTTCATATTACATTATAAATGTGACCGCGGTCTTGTCTGCTGTATGAACACATGCGTCGTCAAAGTGGCCCGCATGCGCAGAAGAAGAGACGATGTCACACCCGACGTTGTGTTTGCGGAAGTAAATGTGGTCCAGCGTGTAGGGACATTACATTTATACAAAAACAAAACAAAACACTGCTTTTTTGCTGATCACGGTTAGGACGGGCGAGGCATTAAACACCAGTCAGGATATTTACAGAGACTGAAGAGGGAATGAGGAGACGTACACATTTATTTGGATGAGGAATGGCCCCAGTTTTTCGACTTCCAACGCGCCGTCCAATTTGGAAGGTAACAGCCGAAATGGCACGTTCCAATGCGGCCACACTCGGCTGTGCAGTCCGCCTCGCTGGAACCTTTCGTTTGCTGTTCGCTGAGGGCTTTTGTCACTCTCAAGCCGCTTCACTCGGGCAGAAGGGGGCTGCAAGCAAAAAGCAGGGACACCGCACACGACTGCTTGCGAGGCGACATGAAGATACAGGCTCATTTTCACCTCCACTCGCTGGGCGGACAGTAAGCAGCTAATGTTGTGCTAACGTCTTTTGTTTTAGCGGCCTGAAGCTAGTTGTTGCTATTTAGCCGTCCCAATCCTACTTTTACCCAGGGAGGAAAGAGGGGGGTTCCAATCTGCCTGCTGCTGCTGTAAGCTCCCTCTCTCCCTCCTGAGACACGAGTTTAGCGTTGCTAAATGTCCGAAATATAACCAGTCGGGGTTTGTGTGTGCATTCATGCTCTTGTCCGCTTCGGCTTGTTAAAGTGGAGGAGCAATCGCCACAATATTTTTGATTTTGTGGAGGTGATCATGATGAGATCACATTTTATGTCAATAAATCCAAACTATTGTGCAGAACACTTCTATACTTTCACAGGATGAAGTGGACAAGAGTAGTAATGTGCATTTGCATTTTGGTGGCGATCGGTCACCGTTTTAGACAACAGAACTGACAAAGCAGCAATATTACCATGCATGCCTTCCCCGCGTGACATAGGCCGCTGGGACCGAAAACATAGCATAAGCCACGCCACTTTTTGGGGCGGGTAAATTTGTCGTAAACCTAATCACAAAAAAGATTTTAGTACAGTGGTACCTCTACTTACGGACATCTCTTCATACGAAATTTTCAAGTTACGAAACGCCTCAACAGGAAAATATTGCCTCTAGTTACGAAAGAAATGTCAGGATACGAAAGGTAAGAGTATAGGGTGACACTCGCAGTATGGGCTGCTAGTCGCAGCTCCGGAGTTTTCTGAGCGCAACATACTCATAGCTGCTCTGCCATTGGCTAGCCTAGCATCTTCCTGGCATCCCATTGGCTAAGAGGGACCTCTTCCGTATGTCTCTATGTGTGTGGATTTACAGGTAAATAGATAGATAGATAGATGTTACCTTCCGTAATCAGGCTTGAGTCAGTCGTATCAGCCCCAAACCGTGGTAAGGGGCGAACTGACTGCAGTCAGCTTGGTGGACAAAGACAACGAGGCGTCAAGTATCTTAGCAATCGGGGTTCTATTTATTTTTAATCTCCTCCTTCCTCTCTCCGATACCAGCACTTTCCTTCTGGGTTTTCTCCCGCCAGCAGCACACATCACATGCCACGTAGCTGCCTCAGGCTATGCCTGTAACATAGATGCAGCGTCCTCGTCATTCCCCCTCGGGCCATGAGGTCTTCCGATAGTTTTACGTGAATTAGAAACAAGGAAAAGAAAAAAGAAGAAAATCATTTTTTGTCCATACAAACAAAGCAAGAGATAATAGAAAAGTATGAAAGGGGGATGCGTTTGGTTTATCTCGCCAAAGAATATGACCGTAATGTATCGACAGTCGCCATGTTATTAAATCAGTTTTTTACAAAACGCCAGGCAAAAACCACTTCTGTGACAGAACATGAACCAAAGAGGGCAAAAAGCGACGAGGACAGCAATTAAAAGGTAAACGACCATCATTTTTATTCCTTACTCTATTCTTTGTTTTTTTTACATTATGCACAACTCAAATTTATTGTGCAATAATCTAATTGTAACATGTATATGTTACATGTTTTCATGCATTTTTATGCTTTATAAAACATTTATGTCTGAATATTGGGCAGCTTGGAACAGATTAGGGCATTTACATGGAAAACATGTCTCTACTTACAAAATTTTCAATTCAGTAAAGTAAAATATAAAGTCAATAGTGTTACTCAAAACAACTTTGTAGATTCGATCCCCTGCTGCCAGCAGTTTCCCTCTGCCTGCGCGGAGCACATTTTGGGCTCCGGATGACGTCAATGTTGGATATATGTGACCTAGCCGTTCAGACCACGAACGCAATGGAAAAGATCGGATACGTATCCAATCTAGGACCACATATGAAAGCGACCCAGGTCACATTTGAAAAAATCGCAATTGAGCCGTTCAGACTGTCATAAAAAAATCAGATACGGGCAAAAAAATCCCATCTGGGTCGCATTTGCCTGTGGTGTGAACCTAGCCTAAGTCTCTGCGTAAAGCGGACGGAGATTCTGTAAGATGCAACTTCCGGTATGACATTTTCAAAATAAAGGCGTCGTATTTCAAAATTCAGATGACTGCCATTACAAATGTCGTGCGATCTACCAATACTACCTTTGCGATTGACGGGTAGATCGACGTATTGAGCACCCCTGCTTTAGTTGTTAAATATTAATATTTTCATTTATGTCTTCTTGATTATTGCGGTTGTTACCAGCACACTTGTGTCTCTTGGCAGAAAACCTGCATGAGAAGCGTTGGCCACAAACTGAGCAGGGAAAAGGTTTCTCACCAGTGTGGGTTCTGGTGTGACGTATTAAGATTCCCTTCTGAGAGAATCTTTGGCCACAAACGGAGCAGGCAAAAGGTTTCTCACCAGTGTGGGTTCTTATGTGTCGTTTTAAGGTTGACCTCTGAGAGAATCTTTGGCCACAAACTGAGCAGGCAAAAGGTTTCTCATCAGTGTGGGTTCTTGTATGAGCTATTAAATTTCCCTTTTGAGAGAACGTTTGGTCACAAACTGAACAGGAAAAAGGTTTCTCACCAGTGTGGGTTCTGATGTGATCTATTAAGTGTCCCTTCCGAGAGAATCTTTGGCCACAAACTGAACAGGCAAAAGGTTTCTCACCAGTATGTGTTCTTATGTGATCTTTTAAGGTTGACTTATGAGAAAACATTTGTCCACAATGTGAACAGGCAAAAGGTTTCTCACCAGTGTGTGTTCTTCTGTGATAAGTTAAGTGTCCCTTCTGATAGAATCTTTGGCCACAAACTGAGCAGGAAAAAGGTTTCTCATTAGTGTGTATTCTAGTGTGTATTTTTAAGCTTCCCTTCTGAGAGAATCTTTTGCCACAAACTGAGCAGGAAAAAGGTTTCTCACCAGTGTGTGTTCTGGTGTGACTTAAGCTTCCCCTTAGAGAGAATCTTTGGCCACAAACTGAGCAGGAAAAAGGTTTCTCCTCAGAGTGCATTCTCATGTGTTCTAAACGTCTCTTGAAAGCATAGGTTTTCCCACACTCAGAACATTTCCAGCATTTGTTGTCATTGTTACGTGTAATATCACCTTCACATTCTTGATCATCATCATCTGATGATCTCTCATCACCGTCAGATAGTGGAGATCGGAGGCCGTCTCCTTGTGATCCTCCCGAGCGGCCCCCATCACCTTCTGTTGTCACGTGTTGACATGAGCTGCTGCTTGGAGGCTCCGCCCCTCTGCTCACCTCACTTTGACCTTCATTTTTACTCTTCAAAGATACATGAGTCGATGACAACTTGCAGATATCCTGCTCCTCCTCGTCTTTGATGTAGGGGGGCTCTTCTCCCTCCTCTTTTATGCAGGGGCGCTCTCGCTCATCCTCCTGTTTAACCTGTTTAACATAAGGGGACTGCTGCTCCTCTTCCCCTTTAAAGTGGGGGATCTCTTCATCCTCCTCTTCCTCTTTAATATGAGGATGAACATATTCACTGATATCTGCAAGACACAAGACAATGCACATGGCATTATAGTTGGAGAGCCAGATAAAATAAGATTACTACGTACTGTTCGTCCTTTTCACTTCCTGATGCATCTTTGTGGGAAGCCAATCCTTGGTTATTTGTGGAACTACTTGCACACGGTCTGACATTGCACCTTTTTGAGCTGTGACCCCATCAAAAGCCGCACTGGCCTCGTATATACATGAGCCCCTTTAAGAAATGATTAGCACGAGTGCATCTATGACTGTGTACTAAACTCTAACATTTAGGCACTGTAAAAGCAAAAGTTAATAAGAAAGCTTCACCCAATACGTCACCCAATCACCCGGACTGGTCCGCCCCTCACATAGGCGATTTGCCCAGCTCTGCAAAATAGCATTATAGTAAAACAAAATAGTAAAAAGTAATAAAGTAGAGAAATGAACGTCAAAGTGAGATGTGAATTCACTTGGACAGAACATTGACTGATAAATGCTCATATCACTGCTGTCCATTGTAAATCCTTCGCCCATCCTGCCAGCATGACTGCGTAAACAAACACACGCGGAGATCAGTGAGGTGACGTCCGGAGTTCTCTAACGGGAACTTTCTCGACGTCGGAATTGGTTGAAAATTGCCACAGTCTATCATACAAGTGTATGATTTGTATGTGGATGCTGCAATGATTGACTGATAAATAAACAAATAGCAGAACAATGTGGAATTGCCTTCCGATACGCCGTTCGGCATTAAGCTAAGCCGCCTCGAGCGGACTTCTTCATGAACTGGTGCAGCAGCAAAGCGAGTGACTGAAAGTTCAACAAGTTGCAGTATAATATGAAACTATTAAGGCTTCGGATAGGCCCTCTCTTGGCACACACTATCATTTCGGCCAGGGCGCTACACAGAATCGCCTGCGGGTTGGTCAACTCATGAGAAAAATCATGAGCGCCCGCCCCTCACCACACAAGTTTTTGCACCATATTTCACAAGATATTTGGCGCACAACTCAGGTGTGTCCACACAGTAACACTACAATGGATGGCAATTTGTATTTGAAGAAGTCGCCACTAGTATTTACGAGTGGTTTTCCTGCTGCTGTACGCACACGTGACTTTTGCACCTAATTTACCACTACCATGTGGTGCAAAACAGATTTGTACTCGCAAGATTCAGACATTGAAAGAGCCTAAGATGGCGGCGTAGCGAACACTCGCGAACTTACTCGGTCGTGGAAAAAAGTTTAATAACAGCAAGAAAACCAACGTTAGCGGCACATTTTTTTCTGTGATTCGCCATGCAAAGCAACTTAGGATCCGGGAAGCATCCCTCTGATTCTTCTCACGTGTCACCAGTAAAGCAGCGACTTAAAAAAAAGAGCAAACGGAGGCTATCATTGTAACACTAAAAGCGGCTATCGAGGAGCAAGGGGCTATTAGCCGGAAAATTGCTGACTTGGTGGACACTATAACACACATCACAGAAGAGATGAAGGACATTGAAATGATGGCGACGAAAACTGAAGAAAGAGTCGACAATATGGAAAAGACTGTCCAAGGTATGGAATACAAGATAATGGAATTGGCGAGGTATAAAAGAAGAGAGAACTTCCGTCTTTATGGCCTAGTCGAGGAAATTGGAGATGTGCGCTGTAGGGTCATTAAAATATGTCACAAAGAAAAGTTTCAAGTTGTACTTGATATGGTGCATAGGCTTGGGCCAAGACGAGCAACTAATTCTTCACCTCAGCCAAGACCTATAATCCTGCAATTCACCATGAGGCACTTTCAGGATGTTGTATGGAAGGCGGTGAAACGCTCAGAATTTCTGATGACGAGAAAGCTGAGGTTCAAGGAAGATCTCACACACGAGGAACGCGAGAGACGCAACCACCTTTGGCCGCGAGTGGAGCAGGCACGCAAGGAGGGCAAAGCTGCGTACTTCGTGGGGGCTCGGGCCTTCCTTGATGGAAAAGAAATCCAATGATTTTGATTAGACACTGTAAGTGAAGTATGGCATATGCCTATTTTGCATGGCTGGTAAAGGACCTTTTCACCGCTAACAAGGTTCTTATTTGAAGTTTCCATTTGAGTTTTATGCTGTTATTGTTGCTCCTGGAATGCATACTGCAAGGTTCGCGGCCGAGTAGTTCTACCAATGTTGACATTTAGATCTTCTCAGGCTGAAAGTTTACTAAGTGTTTAATTCTGTCGTTATCTTTTATTTCTTTTAATGCTCGAGGTTTAAGAGACAATATTAAGCGAAAAGCTATACTACTATATGCAACTAATCTAAATGTTGACTTTTGTTTTATACAAGAATCGCATTCTGGTCCCAATGATATGAACTTTTGAAGGTCTCAATGGGGGAAGGAGTTGTGGGAATCTCATGGAACTCACCGTTCAGCTGGAACTTTAATTTTGAAACACAGATTCAGTGGGACTGTTATACCTTCAACAATTGATCCAAATGGTCACTTCATCTTTTTGGTATTTTTTTTCAATGAACAAATGTTTTTATTGGGGAACATCTATGGTTACAACAAAAAAACAAGAAAAGATGGCATTATTACATACACTACATTCTAAAATACACTTTTTCTTAAGTTCATATGCTGATTCAAAAATCATATTGGGTGGAGATTCTAATTGCACTATGAATAATAAATTAGACATTAGGATATCTAAAAATGGGGATGATACTTACATGTTACACTTTATGTACAAAAGCGATTTGATTGATATTTGTAGGCTTAGCAAAAGAATTTACTTGGAAAAACAAAACAGGGTCATTACAATCACAAATTGATTTTTGGTTAATATCTGATCCTTTATCTGAATATGTATATAATGTAGAAATGCTGCCGACACCTCTGACGGATTATATTGTGTTTGTCTGCAAGTCATCAAGTCAAGAGAGTCAATTCATATTGGAAATCAAACAATTCTCTTCTCTTGAATAAATCCTTGGTAAATGACATAAAACTAAAAATATGTAGAAGCTGGAGAAAGGCATGCAATGAAAATTCATATGGAAGCAGCTGGGAACTTTTGAAATTTGAATTAAGAACACTCATAAGGAAAGTTGGAGCAAACGGTGGAAAAAAAATAGGAAGGAACAGTCATTTCATTATCACAGGTACCTGAAAATTTATCACAAGATGACAAAAATAAACTTCAAATATTGCAATTGAAATTGGACAAGGTATATATAAACAAAGCTTGAGGAGCTTTTGTACGATCTAGAAGGAAATGGCTTGAAGAGGGAGAGCAAAACTCCAGTTACTTCTTCAAATTGGAGAAACGACAAAATAATATTAACAGTATCACAAAACTTTGCTCAGATGGATCTGTTACGGAGGATCGTGAAAAGATGGCAGAAATCTGTGAATTATTCTGTAGGAAATTATATCAATCTGAGAGTTCAGTAGATGACATGGAGAATGTTTTTATTTCTCTCTGTGATATTGTAGATATTGGTAATACCAATAAAGAATTGTGTGATGATCCTATTACAGTGAAGGATGTTGAAGATGCTATTAAAAAATTAAAATACAATAAAAGTCCTGAACTATAGCAAACAGTATAGCAAACATTCATTCATTCATTCATTCATTCATTATCCAAGGGTCGCGGGCGTGGTGGAGCCTATCCCAGCTGTCTTTGGGCAGTAGGCAGGGGACACCCTGAATTGGTTGCCAGCCAATCGCAGGGCATACAGAGACAAACATCTGCACTCACAATCACACCTAGGGGCAATTTAGACAGTCCAATCAATTTACCATGCATGTTTTTGGAATGTGGGAGGAAACCGGAGTACCCGGAGGAAACCCACGCAGGCACGGGGAGAACATGCAAGCTCCACACAGGGAGGCTGGAGCCAGGATCGAACCCACGACCTCTGAACTGTGAGACGGACGTGCTAACCAGTCGACCACCGTGCCGCCAGTATAGCAAACAGAACATTATTAATTACCCAACTTGCAGATGGCACTACACTTTAAAAGATAGATCTCAAATTGATAGAGCAATTAGAGTGATAAATGTTTTTTCTAAAGCCTCTGGTCTTAAATTGAATAAAGCAAAATGTGATCTTTTGAATGCTCTGTTAGGAGTTTCTCATTGCTGTCATCTTGGAGTCATCTTGCAGCGCTTTATCTTGAAATGGACTTACACACTATTCCGAGTTTGCATTCTATAGCACTGTTAGCACTATTAACTGTTGCCACTCAGCATGGTCATCCTGGAAGGGGGATCTCCCCTATTTGTGGCCTCTTCTCAATTTTTCTCAATTGTGTTTGGAGTTTTTCTTGCCCTCCTGGGGTTAAGATGAGGGGATGTCCTTGTGGTCTTTTTAAAGCCCTGAGGCTTTTTTCATTGAATAGATTTGATCTCACTAAACCTTTTGAAAGTGTCATTTCGAACAGTCAATTGTACTCAGAGTTGAGTACAAACAGAATCCAGTTTTTGTAATCATTAATCATGGCAAATTATGTTGGACCTATAAGGTAAAGTATCAAAGACAAGAACATCTTAAATAAATGATTGCGTCCATCTCATATTTCATATTCAGTCATTTCATTAATGCTGCAGCATAATGTATACATAGAAAGTAGTGGTTCAGTCCTGTGGCAGTGTTAATTACATTATAAGACACTAGGCTCGTCAAAAATTTCGATACTTTGGTACTAACTCGATACTAAACATTTTAAACGGATACAATACTAGCTTGCTGTGGCATCGATATTACCGATACCAAACCACTGACTTCGATACCAACAGTGCTTTGCCAACGTCTGCTCCGAATGGTCTGCTGCTCCTGCACACACTGCCGAAGCGGGCCGGCCCGGCTGGCTCATTCGGCCGATGCCGAGCCATAGAATGACGCGTTGCGGCTCATGACCCAAAGTCAGAATCGTGGGTCATGTGGGTCTAGATACTCAGGCAATTTACAGATTTTGTTGTCAATTTACTTAGTTACTGTAAGTGGTGGGTGTTATTCTTTTTCACTACCTCAAACAACTTGAAAATTATGTGTCATTGGTGTTGCGCAGTATGGTTATTTCTTTGCACTAGTTGTGCGTGTTTTGTTCTTTGCACTACTTCTTCCTTTGTTTTGCACTACCCCAGGCTCACACAACTTAAAATGTGTCGTTGGTTCCAGGCATTGACTGTACAGAGGGTTGTCGAGGTTAAATACTGAAGTTGGACTATTTTTTTGCACTACCTATACAAAAAAACCATTGTATTAATGATCATTTAAGTTTTTGGCGATAAAAGTTTTACAGTAAAAAAAAAAAAAAGCCTGTGCTTTAATTTGTTCTGTGTGGTATCGAAATGGTATTGAGTATCGATACTGAACTGGGTATCGGTATCGAAGTTGAAATTCAAGTATCGTGACAAGCCTATAAGACACATTATCAGACAAACGCTGCAGTGCAAATTGCATCTAGCAAGATGGTTGACTCATACGTTACGATTTTATACGCAATTTTTTTTTTATCTTTTATGTAGCAGCCACTATTGATTGATTGTCTTTATTTCGTACATGTAAATAAAATAATATTCAAATTCAAATTGAAATACACATATACATTTTTCTGTAGGTCAAACAAAGAAGTAGAAAAAATTAAAAATATGGCAAGGCAAATCAGACCATCACTTGCTTGAAAGGGGGTATGAGGTACGTATAAACTAATATCTAGTCCTATATAGCCCTTACATAAGATCCTACTTTTCCTCTGATGTTCTGTACAGTATTGAAAAAATACATAAAAATAAACTATGATTACTACAATTATACAATACTTTCTAATTATGTAGATATTTAACAACTTATTTAACATGAATATTACAAACAGCTACTGGTCATAACATTCTGATACAGGTATACAAATATTATAGGACATTTTATATAAATATTACAAGTTTCTTCTTATAAAGCAACATCATATGACTTTTTAGAAATTAGAAGTATAAGTGGAAATATTGAGCATTATAAGTAGAAACAGTACAATGTGAACACGTCGATGTTACAAAGGCTTTTCTAAATTTCTATACTATAGTTAAAAATAGCATACATAACCATATACAATACAATAGAATACAACATAATCACGTTACTGTCGAGCTTATACGCTGCCTGATCTTCACAAAAGGGGGGGGGGGGCAATAGTAAGCGGCGTTAATGCACGTTTTACAAGTTGTTGTGAAAATGTAATCTTTTTTATTTTCTTCACTTTATTTTGACATTTTTACTACCGTCACTTCATGTTGAAAATGTAAAATTTAAACGCTTTTATTTTCAAATCTTTACGACCACCACCACTTCCTTTCTGAGAATACCCTTTCCGGTATGACAATACCCCCGTCTGAGATTACCCCTCCTCCGGCCAGATCCCCTTGAAAATTTTGGGGGGCTTGGAATGGATTAGGGCATTTACATGGAAAACACGTCTCGACTTTTTCCAGTTAAGAAATTTCTTCCAGAACCAATTAATTTCGTTAAGTAGCGACCTGCTGCGCATGCGTGCTCAGATCATGCCGCGGACTCCGATTTGATTATATTTTATTAGCAGACCTGGACAGTTCGTCACGGAGCCGAACTGACCGGATGCACATTTTTGGGGCAGGGGCTGCCAACTTTTAAAAAAGGGCTCGACTAAGCAAGGCCCGAAGTGGATTTTAGTCCGGCCCACTAATTGTCCCTCGTGTGTGTGACGTGGTCACGAGGCGGCCAAATTTCATCTCAGCCTACTCGGCGAAAGGCTTCTTTAGGCCTCTTTATACCCCCGCGACAACTGTCGCATTGCATCACGTCACACGCATTGTTGGCGACAGGTCTGCAACACATGCTGCGCACATGTCAGGAATTGTTGCCGGTATATACGACTATAATGTCACATGTTGCGATGACGTACAGCTTCCCCCGGCTCGGCCCGGCAATTTGTTGCCAAGGAGGAGAGGATCCCTTTAGCCGCCACCTTCCAGATCGTTTTAGCAAGACAATTAAATGCATCATCTAGTCATCTCGGTCCCTTTATGGTTGTAGCAGGCACGATATCCATTTTTGTCGCTGTCTTTTTGAAGCGACGCCCCCTGGCCTGGAACGCAACTGTTTCAAAACAACTTGTGTCCACGAGTATAGTCAAGCTGCGTGCAGCACTCAAGGATGACGCTGGCACATCAAGGTGGAGTTCATGCACTTCTGGCGTCTTTCCTTATTTAACAAGCAAAACAGCAGGACTTTTCATTGAAATTGACGAACCTCGCTCTAATTCACCTCTCTCTCTCTCTTTCTTCTTCACTCTGGAAATCCGCCGCAGCAAACCTGCTGTGTGATGGTTTGCTGGCATGCTTTTATTTTGAAGGCCAGGAATGGGAGTGGAGCAGAGGGGAAGTGTGGAAAATAAATAAGTAACTTGCTGATTTCTTGCCACACGGACGGAGCGGAGAACAATAATGAAACGGAGAAGAAGGTGCGCTGGCGTTTGACGTGGGAAATTTGAAACCAGAATGCCGCAGCTGCTCCATTCGCGCACATCGAAGAGGGGGAGCCTTTGACTGGCAAAACAAAAAAATGGTTTAGACTTTGCAATCAAGTGGCCGCCATTCCCTACCTGCAGACTCTTTATTGCACACTAGTGTATGTGCTCGTAATGGAAGTAAGGACACGCAGTTGGGTAACTACTAGTGGCACATTTGAAGCTTGTTTGAGTTTGTTTGACCGTGTCCACAGCTTGTTTCAATAGTACATTAGCCAGCTAATGATCTTTTAATAAACCTCTGCCGTTAGCGTCTCTCCCGCGGCTGCGTCATGCACAGACTTTTTTTTGGGGGGGAGCAGGGTCGGGGGGGCTATAAGTTTTATGAATATAGACGGAGGGTCAAGGCCAGAAGGGTACCCAGGTCACGGACGGAGGGTCAAGGCCGGAGCGGTAAAATAGGGTCAAGTGCCCAGCTTTGTGAATATATGATCATGGGTTCACACTACTGTATTTCCAAAAGAGTACCGGTAATATAAAGTGCGTTTACTGAATATATCTTCAGCATCACTACTTGACTTATTGGAAGGAAGCAGACTGTAGTAGGAGTATAAGGTTGTGTTAGACTATGCGAAGCTAAATAGTTCATGTCTAATTCAAATTTGGTGTGGCAAACTCTAGTGGCTCAAATTGGAAATACAATTTGTGTAATTTGGTTTTGCGATTTGTGGCACATTCTGCCGGGGACTTAACCCATCAATGAGAATCAAATCACATCACCTTTCATGGCACTGCTGTTACACCTTCCGTGCTCTTGTTACATCATCTTTTTCTTGCACCAAATCATCACAACATTTGATAAGACAAAAGGTTTCTCTCCAGTGTGGGTTCTTGTGTGACGTTTTAAGCTTCCCTTCCGAGTGAATCTTTTGTCACAAATTGAGCACGCAAAAGGTTTCTTTCCAGTGTGTGTACTTGTGTGTTTTTTTAAGGCTCCCTTCTCAGAAAATCTTTTACTACAGACTGAGCAGGAAAAAGGTTTCTCATTAGTGTGTGTTCTTGTGTGTGTTTTTAAAAGTTGCTTTCGACTGAATCTTTGGCCACAAACTGAGCAGGCAAAATGTTTCTCACCGGTGTGTGTTCTGGTGTGACGTCTTAAAGTTCCCTTCACTGAGAATCTCTGGCCACAAACTGAACATGTAAAGGGTTTCTCACCAGTGTGGGTTCTGGTGTGAATTTTTAAGCTTCGGTTGTCAGAGAATCTTCGCCCACAGTCTGTGCAAGAAAAAGGTTTCTGTCCGGTGTGGCTTCTTGTGTGAATTTTTAAGCTTCCCTTCTGAGAGAATCTTTGACCACAGACTGAGCAGGCATAAGGTTTCTCACCAGTGTGGCTTCTTATGTGTATTTTTAACTTTCGCTTGTCAGAGAATCTTCGGCCACAGTCTGTGCAGCAAAAAGGTTTCTCTCCAGTGTGGATTCTTGAGTGAATGTTTAAGGTTCCCTTCTGAGAGAATCTTTGACCACAGACTGAGCAGGCAAAAGGTTTCTCACCAGTGTGGGTTCTTGTGTGTCGTAACAGAGTTCCTTTGCGAGAGAATCTTTTGGCACAAAGTGAGCAGGCAAAAGGTTTCTCACCAGTGTGTATCTTCATGTGTTGTTTCAAACCATTCTTTAAGGCAAATGTTTTACCACACTGAGAACATTTCCAGCGTTGGTTGTCAGTGTGACATGTCATATCATCAACAGACTCATCTTCAATGGCAACAGCGTGAGGAGCGTGTGACGTGTCGTCACTATTCGATAGTGGAGCAAAGAGGCTGTCTGCTCGTGATGCTTCACATCGATCTCCATCACTTTCTGCTAAGTGTTGACATGAGCTGCTGCCTGGAGGCTCCGCCCCTCTGCTCGTTTCACATTGACCTTCATCTTCACTTTTGAAAAGGACACCAGTCGATGGCAGCTTGCAGATATCCTCCTCTTCCTTTCTGATGTAGGGGGGCACCTCTCCCTCATCATCTACGCATTGGTGCTGTGGCTCCTCCTCTTTTTTAATGCAAAAGGACTGCAGCACCTCTTCCTCTTTCAAGCGAGGGACATCTTCGTCCTTCTCTTCCTCTTTAATGTGAGGGACCTTTGGCTCCTGTCGCTCAATACGAACATCTTCACTGATGTCTGCAAGACACAAGACAAACACACATGGTATTATGGTTCTCATTCATATCAAAGGTTATTAGGAGAGGCCGAGGAGCTAAGATTACGAATTACTGTTTGGCATTAGCCAATTCACTTACTGATGGGAGTTTTGGTAGGGAGCCTATCGTTGATTACATGTGGAAAGAGTTGCACGGAGTCCGACATTGCACCTGTTGAGTAGTGGAAGTGGCACTGGCCTCGTATACTCAAGATATAAATTCAGTACGTTTTAATGACTATTTCATATTAGAGTGTCTTCATGGTGTATTTTTCAAGCGTCTTTCAGAAATCTTTAGTACGATCGCATTCATGGCTATAACGGTGTTCTAACCTCACTAAAATCAAAGTTTCGCAATGTCAAAAATGTATACTATAGTTTCAAAAATGCATTATTTACTCAATTACTCAAGTCCCTGTAAAGTGAAAACAAATGATCTTCTAAATTTGACAACAGAATAGCAATGTTAACAAGGCTGGCAAATATGAAAGTATCCAAAAATTGCCCAGTATATAAAATAAGGCTCCAATGTCATGAAAAATAGAGCCAACCTTGCAGCTACAGGGTGGCGTGAGCTTGTCCAATGGCAATCAAAACATGTACGTTCGTACAGTGTTAGCTGCAAAATGTGTGCCATCTTAAGTTAGGATCTAAAGCCTTCTCAATAATTCATAGACATCAACGCCTTTGTTGGCTTTTATTTGGAAGTTGGCCATCGAAGCACGTGCAAAGTACAAATCGGAGTGGCGGACGGCCTGACAAGACCAGAAAATACAGTTTGCTTTTAAATCAAATCAACTCAAATTTTATTTATATCGCACTTTTCACACAAGGATATTTCTCCAAATGTATTTATTAGTGCTGTCAAACAATTAATCGCATTTCTTTCTGAGTTAACTCATCGTTAATCGCATATTTTCTTTATTGGAAAAAAAATCCCTTGATTTTTCTGTCCCATTATTTTCTTGGATTTTAATGCCCTGAACATGAATAAGAGGATTGATTTTCTTATGCAAATACTTTATTAAAGGGAAGTTAGGGGTGGGCGATATGACAATATTAGATCGTGAAGCGATTCAACGTGTTCACGATCTCATAAAGCCGAAAGATTGTTTGATCGTCTACATGGCACATTCTATACAGTTTAGCCCTATGGCGGCGCAAAGCCGCTGACGCGTATACCCGACCAACCATTCACATAGTGCACCGTACGTGACACTCCCCGCCTCCCTATTTGTTTGGATAGTGGGAAGTGAAAGCGGAAAGTCACCACGAAGCAGAGTTGGTCCCGAAAATAATTGCTTTGGCTTTTCCTCGGAGGAGAAAACGGAAACCAAAGCAAACGGAGACCAGTCACGCGGTAGCCAGCGAGAGGCAGCCGCTAGCTCCAAGCTAAATGGATGGAAGATTGTTTATTTAAGAGGTGGTTGGCCCCTAGTGAAAATATCTACACTGCCTGGTGCAAAGTCTGCAAAAACACTTTTTCGTTCTGGACAATAGGTGTCAAAGCCGTCGAGTCGCACATGAGAGGAGAAAAACACCAGCGGTCTGTGGCAGCAGCTAGCAGGGTCCGGCTAATCCCGGCGCTCGCTTGTTGGCGACATGTTGGGACATTTCAGTGTAAGTAACGTCAAAAGTAATAGTCATCTGTTGACTTTCTCGTTGACATTTTTTTTCAAATATTTTTATTATATGTGCATATTTTTTCAAGCATGGTGGTCGACTGGTTAGCACGTCCGCCTCACAGTGCATGATCTTGGGTTTGAATCCGGCCCCAGCCTTCCCCAGAGTTTGCGTGCTCTCCCCGTGCCTGCATGGATTTTCTCCAGGTACTCCAGTTTCCTCCCACATTCCAAAAACATGCATGGCAGGCGGATTGGACACTCTAACTTGCCCCTAGGTCTGATTGTGAGTGCGAATGTTTGTTTGTCTCTGTGAGCCCTGGGATTGGCTGGCAACCAGTGACCCCCAGACCCCACCCCCCGACTGCCCAAAGTCAGCTGGGATAGGCTCCAGCACGCCCACGACCCTTGTCGGGTTAATTGGTTTGGATAATCGATGGATGGATGTTTTTTCAACCTTTTGGCTTGAGAAAGGCTGTTGTGAGGACTTATTATCAATGGAAACTGCTTTACATTAAATGTTGGAAGGTGTTCTTTTTTCATATTAGTCTCATTTGAAAAAAAAAAGCTCTTTGTTTACAGTGAATATTTTTTTCCTTCAACAGAGATTGTTGCGACATGTTTTGGTCTTAAATGATATTTTTAAGGTCTTAAAAATCATTAAATTTGACTTTTCAAATGGTGCAAGAACCATGTTATTACCTTGCTGAAGATGATTCCCATTAAACAGTGGAAAACGAGGGGTTTGAAAGACTCTTCAAAGTACTAGACCCGCTTTACGAGCTGTTTTTATGTTTACGTTATGTTTACATTCACTGCACATATTGATAAAAAATGTCACTATTCAAATAAAAACCTGTTCAGAAAGCTTAGTTGGCTTAAAATGCCATTTTTTCTTTGAGTTTTAAATACATTTTAAACATGTTTTATATATTTAACATGAGGAAAATGGTCAGAAATGTGCAAATTAGTCTTAAAAAACAATGTAAAAAAGAATCGTGATAAAATCGTGATCGTGATTTTATTTTTTAAAAATCGTGATATGATATTTTTGCCAGATTGCCCACCCCTAAGGGAGGTAAACCCAAACATATTTTTTTCAAGAATATGTGCAGGCCCACTAGTTGAAACAAGGCATTCTGATAATATTGCGTTTGTGGAATAAGGGTTAATCCACCTGTTTTTAGCCATCACTAGGGGCGGCCATTTTGTCACGTCTGTCGACGGAAAATGACATCACAGTTGCTCAGGTAACAACAAATCACAGCTCACCTATTTTCTTAAACTGAGCCACGATTGGTCGTTATTTGAGCCCTCAGGGAATCTGTGATGTCATTTTCAGCTGACAGAAGTGATAAAATGGCCGACCCCTGAGATGGCTAGATTTTGCTGCTTGACTCATATTCCACAAACACAATATTAATCAAAATACCTTATTTCAACTAGGGGGCCTGCATAGAACATACTCTTGAAAAAAATGTTTGGGTTGACTTCCCCTTCAATTGAAAAAACAAGCATTGGATTCAACTCACATAAACAGCCCCTCAGCCCTTTCAATAACACACACACACACACACACACACACACCCACACGCACACACACACATTCACGCTTACACACGCACGGTCCCACACGCACACGCATAAACACACCCACACACAAAGATTATTATTCGGTGTGCGAGTGTTATAAACGTATGTTGTGTTATTAATATTCTGTTGTGGGTGTATTTTAATGTAAATTGTGTCAGATAGATGAATGAATAAAAGGTGGAGTACCGCTGAGATTGTCCCGTGCGGCTCTCGATCGCACTGCATAGTTCCTGCTGTCATAAAATACAGCTGCTCTGGAGCAAATGGCATATTATTTTGTATTTATTATTTTTCTAAACTTCTGCAATTTTGTTTTGTGAGTATATATTTCTTCATGTATATTGTATTTATTCCTTTTTGATTCAGTTTGGTACGGCGCGAAAAACAAATGAGAGAGAGAGAGGTGAATTACCAATACCGGTTCCGGCGCCGCGCGAGTGGCAGCCCGCTACAGTAGCTCCGGCTCATCGGTGAGCCTTTTCGTGTGTTTTTGTTCCTTAATATTACTCTCCCTCATACCTTTTTCATATAGTTGATAGTCGTAACTTGCGTAGCAATGGACACCCAAACTGTGGTATTCTTGCTGCTGCTGATTGCTATTTTTTGCGCGGTCGTGTCCGGCGACTTGGCTCAGAGCCGCGCCCCCATTGTTTACAGCCGGAATCAGCTGTTAGCTCTCCGTGCTAACCCTGCGCCGGCTCCCGGGGCGAGACCCAATATCCCCCGTGAGCTGAGGAGGAAGAGACGGGGAACTCGTGCGGGGGTTAAACGCCGGGAAAGGAGGAGACGATACTATCCCGTCCTCCCGTCTGTTATCATGGGGAATGTTAGATCGCTCCCCAACAAGATGGACGAGCTAGCGGCGCTTACCCGGCAAGAGAGGGACTTCCGGGAGGCTAGCCTGATGCTATTCACGGAGTCGTGGCTAACAGCGCTAATGCCGAACGCGGTCATAGAATTGGACGGCTTCCAAATCATACGCGCGGACAGGACGCTGGAGAGTGGAAAGAGGAAAGAAGGAGGGCTGGCTGTGTTTGTGAACGATAGATGGTGTAATCCTGGGCACATCACGATTAAGGAGCAGCTTTGCAGCAGGGATATTGAGCTGCTAGCTGTTGGCATGAGGCCATTCTACATCCCGCGAGAGTTTAGTCATGTGATCGCGGTGACCGTCTACGTCCCACCAGCTGCCAGCAGCGACACAGCCTGTGATGTCTTGACTGCAGCAGTGAGCAGGCTACAAACACAGCACCCAAATGCCCTGATACTCATCTCTGGTGACTTCAATCATTCCTCCCCTTCCTCCTCTCTGCCTTCATTCACACAGTATGTCACCTGCCACACCAGAGACAATAAAACACTGGACCTTTTCTATGCCAACACCAAGGAGGCATCCACATCACTGCCCCTGCCCCCGCTGGGCAAAGCTGATCACAACCTGGTGGCTCTCTAGTCTGTGTACAAACCTCTGGTCCGCAGGCAGCCAGCTGTGACCCGCATGGTTCAGAGATGGTCTGGAGAGGCCGAGGAGGCCTTAAAGGACTGCTTCAGCACAACTGTGTGGGATGTATTCAGCGATGCTCACGGGGAAGACATTAGTAGTCTAACGGACACTGTTACAGACTATATAAATTTCTGCATGGAGAACACCATACCCACCAGGACAGTAAGGTGTTTCTCCAACAACAAACCCTGGATCACACCAGACATAAAAGCTCTCCTGAAGGAGAAGAGGAGGGCTTTTGCGTCAGGCAACATAGAGGAGCGGAAGACTGTACAGCGCCAGCTGAGGAGGAGGATCAGAGAGGGGAAAAGGTCCTACAGGAAGAGGATGGAGGAGCAGCTGCTGCAGAATAACGCCAGGGGAGTCTGGAGGGGCCTGAAGACCATCTCAGGCCACGGACAACCCAAGACCTAGACTGGGGGGGACCTGCAGTGGGCAAATGAGCTGAATCTCTTTTTCAATAGGTTCGATCAGATGCCTGCCTCCACTCAGTCTCTCCTGCTGCAGCCTCCACCTACTCCTCCTGCTGGGCGTGTCACCCCCTCCCCTCTTTTCTCCACAGTCTCCAGCTCCCAGTTACACCAGATAGCCACCACTCCCTCCTGCCCAGCCTTGGCCTTCACAACATCTCAGGTGAGGAACCAGCTGAAGAAGATGAAGGCGA
The DNA here is from genome assembly GCF_054856515.1 of Filicampus tigris. Classification (NCBI taxonomy): domain Eukaryota; kingdom Metazoa; phylum Chordata; class Actinopteri; order Syngnathiformes; family Syngnathidae; genus Filicampus; species Filicampus tigris. The sequence continues at coordinate 9,529,024 of NC_141238.1, read as the reverse complement.
CGAAGGCAGCGGGTCCAGATGGCATCCGCCCCCAGCTCCTCAAATCTTGCGCAGACCAGCTGTGTGGAATTGTCCAGCACATGTTCAACCTGAGCCTGGGCAGGGTCCCCCAGCTATGGAAAACATCCTGCCTGGTCCCGGTGCCAAAGACCCCCCACCCGAAGGAGCTCAACAGCTTCAGACCAGTGGCGCTGACGTCTCACCTGATGAAGACCCTGGAGAGACTGGTCGTTGTCCACCTGCGCCCCCTGGTGAGCTCCTCAGTGGACCCACTCCAGTTCGCATATCAACCTGGCATCAGTGTGGATGATGCCATCATCTACCTCCTCCACACTTCACTCTCCCACCTGGAGAAGGCGGGGAGCACTGTGAGGATCATGTTCTTTGATTTCTCCAGTGCTTTCAACACCATCCAGCCCACTCTATTGGGAGACAAGCTGGAGCGGGCAGGGGTGGCCCACCACCTCACCACATGGATCCAGGACTACCTCACAAACCGGCCACAGTATGTGAGGACACAGGACTGTGTGTCTGACATGCTCCTCTGCAGCACGGGGGCCCCACAGGGAACTGTTTTGGCTCCCTTCCTGTTCACCCTCTACACCTCGGACTTCAACTACAACACCCCTACCTGTCACCTGCAGAAGTTCTCTGACGACTCTGCGATTGTCGGCCTCATCACAGGCGGAGATGATAGGGAGTACAGAGAACTTACTCAGGGTTTTGTGGACTGGTGCCAGCAGAACCGCCTCCTGATCAATGCAGGGAAATCCAAAGAAACGGTGGTGGATTTCGGTAGGCGCCAGCACTCTTCACCTGCACCAGTGAATATCCGGGGAACAGATGTTGAAAGAGTCTCAACTTACAAGTACCTGGGTGTTCATCTGAACAATAAACTCGACTGGTGCGACAACACAGACGCCCTCTATAGGAAGAGTCAGAGCAGACTCTTCCTACTCAGGAGACTGAGGTCTTTTGGGGTTCAGGGGACACTCCTCAGGAACGTTTATGACTCGGTGGTTGCATCGGTCATCTTCCAGGGAGTGGTCACCTGGGCAGGCGGCGACTCGGCCCGGGACAAGAAGCGGCTGGACAAACTGGTCAGGAGGGCCGGCTCTGTCCTGGGCTGCTCCCTGGACTCTGTGGACAGGAGGACGTTGGCCAAGCTGTCATCAATGCTGGGCAAACCCGGACCACCCCCTCCAGGGCACCCTAACATTACTCCACAGCACCTTCAGTGACAGACTGTTACACCCTCGCTGTGCAAAGGAGAGATTCCGCCGCTCCTTCTTGCCTGCTGCTGTCAGACTCTTTAACAAGAACATTGTGTAGTCTCTACAAACTGGCGGACATTAGTGCAATTGTGCAGTCCTGCACCTGAGCTCATATCGTGCAATACCCAATATTCCCCACTACTGTAATACCGTGCAATACTCAACATTCCCCACTACTGTTAGTCTAGTTTTATTTTTATCCAATGCTGTTCCTTACATTTCACTACAGCACTGCAGCACTGTCACTTAGAGTAATTTTCCTCTGTACTATGTACAGGCCAAAATGAGTGTTCCTCATACTTTTTATGTAGATGTATGTTGGTGTGTATATACATGTGTATATACACATATTACTGCTTATATCTACATAGGTTTGATCCCGAATGTTTGCCGTCAATGTTATACATTAATGGCTACATTATGCCGCCGTCCCTGTGTGACCTATATCTTTGCTGCTGTAACAATGAAAATTTCCCCACTGTGGGATCAATAAAGTCATTCTTATCTTATCTTATCTTATCGACTCACAAAGACTCAACAAAACACTTGTCCTGCCGTGTCGGTTGTCTTTACCAAGGAAGACGGCAGAATAAATACATAAAGTCTAACCTATATTGTAACCAGCCATACCACGGCCTCCGAAGACTAAGAAGAACAACTTTTAAGCATTACCATACCATCGCGAATGTCACTGCGGGCCAGCGGCACTCAGCCGTGCATGTCTCAGCTGAGAAATTCATCCTCATCGTCAATATTTTGAAGCAGATGGAACGCCTCTTCTACTCTAAAGCTTTTTTTTTTTTTTCAAATATACATGCACTCTAAAGCTTTTTTTAAAATATAGATGTATAAATCACTAGATCATGGTGGTTATCAATGCAGCCGCTGGTTGCTTGGAAACCTTAATCACGCAATCAAAAAAATTGACGGCGTCAAAAGGATAACGCGCTTAATTGACAGCCCAAGTATTTATGTAACCGATCGTAATTACATCTCTGTTTGTTCCCGCTCCGTACGTGTGTGGCTGCATGATGACACCCACCCCCCCCCCCCCCCACACACACACACAGCCAGAGGCACAGCAACTGCCTGTTTGTGGTTGATTCTTGTTCAACCATCGTCTGTAAGTAACTTATCGGTAGATGATTGCGTGTAATGAGTGTAGTGGCAACTCTTACTGCTTTATTGCCACTGTAGGAGCGGGTGGATAACAAACAGTTGGACGCGACAGATATCTTCCCTCTCAGACTCGTCGTAATTCGTTTACTGAAAAGGAAAATAAATACAAACACAAACCAAATCCTCGCCTATTCCTATTATAGTCAACTTGTCAACATATGTTCGATGATTCTTTCATGTGTCTAACGTTGTCGGTCAGAAAACTGTGACCACCACCTGACCTTCTGAATGAGAATGAACGGCACGTCACATGACCAATATATAATTAACTAATACTACACACGTGCGTTACTCAGGGGTGATTAAACACGGTTTCCTACACAATACAAAACTAATATTTCCTCTTTCAAAATTTTACACATTGTGCATCTCAAAATAATATTTAAGAAAATAATAATGAATTCAAAACAAAAAAAAACTATACTTTTTCCAATATGGCTCTTACAATGAGCATGCAACATTTATATACGAGCTGAATTGTGGATGATTGTGGGTTGTTGACTGAACACACTAATTGCTATTGCTAATGCTAATCACGATCGCTAATCGTTAGCATGTCTGCCTGTTTGTGGTTCATTCTTGTTCAACCATCGCCTGTAAGTAATTTAGACGATTCGGTGTAATTAGCATGCAACATTTATATACGAGCTGAACTGTAGATGATTGTGGGTTGTTGACTGACGATACTAATCGCTATCGCTAATGCTAATCACGATCGCTAAGCGTTAGAATAGGCTCATCTTGTTCATGTCTATGAAAATACATGTGTATGTAATGCATAGATTGATTGTATTTTCTGTTTCTTGTGCAGTTTCACAATACAAACAGGCAATTTCGCTGCACACCTGGAGTCTGTGGAGTTTGTTTGTGAATGTTTAGCTGTTTGGATGAACTAGCTTCCTCGGTTAGCAAGGCCTTAACAGTCAAATTGTCTTTTTGTCATACTATTTTAATTACTTACTTAACGAAACAGATTTTAACCGTTTAAACTATTCATGCATTTTAACAGCTTTTAGGATTTATCTTATGTTTCTTAATGTGGGTTACAATAACATGTGAAATGATATAGAGGTAATTGTCATGGCTTGTTAGTGCTGACTTGTATTTGTGATGTCTCCCTCTGCAGGCGTTTTAGCGTAATTGACTAGCGTATTAGCGTAATTGACTAGCGTAATTGACGTGTTTACAGCCATTTTACAGCTTGCGTCAAGCTAACATGTTGCTTAGTAGACTATGTGGACTATGAACTGGAGGTGGCGTGATTAAATCTGCCAATTAGAAGACAAGTTAGAAATATTGGGGACAGAGTCAATTACGCTAAAGCGCCTGCAGAGAGAGACAAAACATCATAAATACAAGTTAGCACTAACAAGCCATGATAGTAATAATGTGTTAATAATTTCACAGATAAGTCGCTCCAAAGTATCAGTCGCACCCCTGGCCAAACTATGGAAAGGAAAAAAAACACGACTTATATTCCGGAAAATACAGTGTTTAAAGGCCAAACTAAAAACGTATGTCTTGAGCTTCCCCTTAAAATATCAACAGTTTCTGCGGACCTGACATCCTCTGGCAGGCTATTCCAAAGTTGAGGACCAAAATGGCAGAATGCAGCCTCACCATGGGTGTTGGTCTTCACCCTAGGAATAATTAAAAGGCCGGTGCCAGAGGACCTCAGGATCCGCGAGGGTTGGTATGACAAAAGCAAGTCAGATATGTAAGATGGCCCAAGACCATTAAGACATTTATAAACTCATAAAAGTACCTTAAAATCGATCCTGAAACATACGGGGAGCCAATGCAGCGATTTTAAAACTGGTGTAATGTGCTCCTGCCCTCTGGTTCTCGTCAGCATCCGAGCGGCTGAGTTCTGCAGTAGTTGTAGGGAAGAAATACTCTTTTTGGGGAGACCAGAGAGCAGGGCATTACAATATCTAAACGGCATGATATAAAAGCATGCATCAGCAACTCCTTGTTAGCCTGAGAGAGAAACGGGCGGACTCTGGCAAGATTCTAAAGATGATAAAAAAACGATCTTGGTTACATTTTTCATGTGAGGAATAACCAAATTACACATTGTGAGGGTTTAAAATCTAGTCATTTTGGTAAAGGTTTTTCTCTCTCGCCTTCAGGGCCGATACCTAAAACCTTGGTTTTGTCCTGATTGAGCTGTAACAAATTCTCTGCCATCCGTGACTTGATATCTAAAATACAACTTAAAAGGGTATCAATAGGTCCTGTGTCATCAGGAGACACGCTAATGTACAGCTGTGTGTCATCAGCGTAACTGTGAAAGCTGATGCCGTGTCTTCTGATGACGTCCCCAAGGGAAAGCATATAAAGATTAAAAAGTATTGGACCTAAAATTGAACCGTGGGGAACCCCACACTTTATTTCATGGGTTTTGGAGGAACAGGTATCCATGCTTACGAAGAAACTTCTGTCTGTGAGATAGTTAAAAGCATAGTTAAAACCAGTTAAAAGCAGTACCGGAGATGCCCATCAGGGTTTTAATTCTGTTTAATAAAATTTGGTGATCTACTGTATCAAAAGTGGCGCTTAGGTCCAGTAGCACCAAGACTGAGTTTTTTCATGTCTGCAGTATATCTGATATCATTTACAATCCTAAAAAGGGCTGTCTCTGTACTGTGGTTCATCCTAAAACCAGAGTGATATTTCTCAAAAATGTTGTTTGTATTTGAAAAAATAATTTAACTGGAGAAAGACCAGTTTTTCTAAAATATTACTTAAAAATGTTAAGTTGGATACTGGTCTGTAATTGTTAAAAACGCTGGGGTCCAGATTGCTCTTCTTCAGAAGGGGCTTCACCACCGCCGTTTTAAAGGCGGCGGGGAAGACACCTGTCTGACAAGAGCAATTGGCTATATTTAAAATCTGTTCTTCGAAAAATCCATAAAATGTCTTTAAAAGAGATGCGGGAATTGAATCTAGAGGGCAGGTTGTTGGATTTACCTGGGAGAAAACTCGACCAAGTGTGCTTGCATCAACCAGGGCAAAACTTTGCAGTGTTTCCTTAGGTAAAAATGACTGTCCAGGTGTATTAAAATGTATGCGTTGATGGGCTAAAAGACTGGACATTATGTAATCGATTTTACTTCTGAAGTGGTCTGCAAAGTCCTCATAGAGAGCGTCTGTCGGTCTCTGTGGGGACTTATTAAAATTGGAGTTGGTTAAAAGATCAAAGGTGGAGAAGAAGCCTGTTTGACTAGTTTATTGTACTCTTTGAGTTGTTCACGTAATATTTCATCGTGCACTGTAAGTTCAGTTTTTCTCCACCTCCTCTCTGCACTCATGCATTTTCTTTTTGATGTCTTGCCTGCATCATCTCTCCACGGCTGTACAGTCTTTGTTTTTATAGTTTTGGTTAAAAGTGTAGCTGCTTAATCTAATGATGATTTAAGATTCCTGTTAAAATTGTCAACAACAAAATCACATGATGCAGGTAAAATGTTAGCAGGAATGCTACTTAAAATCTCGATCCAATTTGCAGCCACATCAGAAGATAGGTAGCGTTTTCTCACCGTTCTCATCAGGGCTGCCTGATGATTAAAACAGGCGATGTTAAAATACGCACAAAAATGGTCTGACACAGCCAGGTCAACAACAGAGGCCACACTAACAAACAGTAGGTTACGACCAGATCCAGGGTGTGACTTCAGTTGTGAGTTGGCTGTGAAACATACAGTTTAAAAGATTTTAAAATTCTCTGGACAGTGGGTCCGAGATGTCATCAACATGTACATTAAAATCACTGCTTATTGAAATTCTGTTATAAGTGGAATATAAAATCGCTAAAAATTCTGAAAATTCACTAATAAAAGAAGTGGAATGATGGGGAGGTCTCTAAATGGTGACAGATAATTGGAGGACTGCTAAAAACAAATGGTGTTCAAATGATAAATATCTGTTAAAAATTATCTCCTTTGAGATACGACTATTTTTTCTAAATTGATGCCGTCCCACCTCCTTTTTCATCCCTGTTGGAAAATAAAAAGTTAAAATTCGGTGGGCAAGCCTCGGTCAGAACAACTGAGCATCTGTACCAAGCCATGTCTCAGATAAAAGAATACCTTGTAGGTTATTGTCTAAAATCAAATCATTTATAATAAAAGTTTTGTTTAGAAGGGAGCGCACGTTCAGCGCAGCCAGGTTAATGTCTGTGCTGGACGTGCGCTCATGGTCATCCATGATAATCCATCATCAATGATCATATTACGTCGACAAGGGTCCAGGAAAAGTATTCCACTAATATAGTTAGTCCACAACAAGACTGAGATGCACATTCTTTGATGGCTTTAGCAACACGAGATTTCAAAGAATAGGCTGGACCTTATGTTTGATTGATTGCTTACTTCATCCAATAAACAAATAATTCCCGTGTCAGGAGTTCAACAGCCAATGAACAAATTACATGCATAAATAGTACCACCCCTGCAAATGGACAATTCGACAATTGTGTTTGCAGTCACAACCAAACTTGCTAAGATGGTGATTGACGCATTCAACGGCCAATGAAATTCTTAAAAAAAAACAAAAAAAACAATGGAAACTCATGGAACACACACTTTCAAAGCGATCGAAATGATCTACAACCCTTTTGGTGAGTTTAAAGTTATCTTATATTATCTATTACTTAAGTTACCTGTTGTAAATTCCTGATTAGTGCTTCGGTTATACAGGCATTGGTTTACTGTTTAATTTGTGTGTTTTACACCAGGCACGTTTTGGGGCAGCTAATGGGTCCTTTCTTAACGTTGATTTATGGCGGGCATATTGTTGGACTGCTAAAAGGGGTCCTAATGAGAGACGTTTGGAGTCTGTTAGCCGTTAGCGGCTAGCGGCAGATGCGCGCCTCTTCGTCGTCGTGTACGCGCCGGGATTGAGCTAGTTGTTGAGCTCTGTGGAATGGATTGGAGTGCCACTGAAGCCACGTTGTTCCCTATCACTGTGTCCGGTCACGCTCTTTGATTCGAGTGACTGTGTGGATGAGGCGCTCCGGTGAATCCCCCTCGGGCAGCTAATGGGTCCTTTCTTTATGTTGATTTATGTCGGGCATATTGTTGGACAGCTTTGGGGTCCTAAAGAGAGACGTTTGGAGTCTGTTAGCCGTTAGCGACTAGCGGCAGATGCGCGCCGTCTTTGTGGTCGGGTACAGGGCCAGGATTAAGCTAGTTGTTGAGCTCTGTGGAATGGATTGGAGTGCTACTAAGCCACGTTGTTCCCTATCACTGTGTCCGGTCATGCTCTTTGATTCGAGTGACTGTGTGGATGAGGTGCTCCGGTGAATCCTGCCAAATTCACATACAGTCCCAACTCCGCAACATTACCGTAACTTTCTTTACAATTTCATTATTTTGCTTTATATGGACACATTTATTAGCGTTACGCGACGGAGACAACTTGGCTTTCGGGGAGTGGAGGGGGGGTGTTGTGTAATGTAACGTAAGCATACCGTTCAACCTGTTGTTGTCTCTATTGTATTTTTTTTTTAATTTAAATTTTAAATGACATGTCTGTTCTTGCAGTTGGATTTTATCAAATAAATTTCCTCCAAAAATGCGACTTATACTCGAGGGTGACTTACATGTTTTTTTCCCCCCTTTATTAGGCATTTTATGGCTGGTTCGACTTGTACTCCGGAGCGACTTATAGTCCGGAAAATACGGTATACAAGATTGTCACTGTTAAATTATGTTAGCGCGTAAGAAGCGTCTGTCTGTTATTGTCTGACTGAAAAAAGCTGTCCGATGAGGGTGGTGATGATAACTGGCGCCTGCAGGGAGAGCTAGTGAGGGTAGTGAGATCATTATTGCAGTAGTTAGAGGTAGGTGGTAAAGAGGGGAGAATGTGTACAGAGTGATTAGTAAACAGAAGTCAGCTGGGGGTGGAGTTGAATACGGCATGGTGGATATTAGCAGCTAAAATCGAGCTGCCCAGAGAGTTCGGATGAACCCCGTCTGGCTGATAAAATGACTGGCGGTTCCAGAATAGGTTAAAATTGTCAAGGTAGCCACAAATGCGCTGGAGCCATGTATTCAGGCCCAAAAGACGACTAAAGCACTCAATGCCGTGAGATAGCCCAGACTGACAACCCGCACGTTCTCAGCAAGGCAAAGAGGGCATGAAAGTCTTTCTTTGTCTGCTCTGACTGTCTCGTTCGTCCACGCGTGGATAATGAGCCGGGATATGGATGAAAGAAGATTGTCAAGAACACCGGGCAAGATGTTCACTATGGCCATAACTTTGGCTCCAGGATAATAGCGGGTGATAGTGCGGAAATAATGAGTGTGTCTAATGATGCTGTCCCCGACTATAACGGTGGTTGGTGGGTGATGTGGAGAAGGAGCACCAGAGGACCCACGGCCTCCGGGGAGAGAACCCCGACCCCTCCCTGCTGCTCCTCCTACCGTGAGACACCACCTCAACCCAGGTGGCACCGTGCAGTGGTGTTGAGCAGGATCGCCCCGGGCAGGCAGCCGGATCCCAACTTACGGTGTCCATCAGGGGAGCCTCAGTCGCCGTCAGGGCCCCGCTAGAGATGACGCTATTCATGATGACGGCGGAGAGTTGGGGGAAACGGGTCGTGAAAGATGAGACGATTGACTCTCTTTTCCGGAGTTCTTCTGACAGGCGGCCAACATCCTCTCTCAGGTCAGCAATTGTTTTTAGAGCTGTCCCGACGAGTCAGCATAGTCGACGTGGCCGATGATGTAAATGCGTCGGGACGCACAACATACCGTCGACGTCAAGTATCGATGACGTAAAATCCGTCGGCAGAGGGACACCCTGAACTGGTTGCCAGCCAATCGCAGGGCACACAGAGACAAACAAACAAGTCACACTCACAATCAGACCTAGGGGCAATTTAGAGTGTCCAATCAGCCTACCATGCATGTTTTTGGAATGTGGGAGGAAACCCATGCAGGCATGGAGAGAGCATGCAAACTCCACATAGGAAGGCTGGGGCCGGATTCAAACCCACAATCTCTGCACTGTGAGGCAGATGTGCTAACCAGTCGACCACCATGCTTGAAAAAATATGCACATATCATAAAAATATTTGGAAAAAAAAATGTCAACGAGAAAGTCAACAGATGTCTACTACTTTTGAGCATCCCTATTAAAGCTCATTAGCCCTTACGTGAATGTAAACTGTTGCTATGGCAACAAACGACAGACGACGACAATAGTTATTTACGATAACACCTATTTATTGATGTTGCCCCGCTGCCCCATCAACAAGGACAATGGAATGCGATTTAAAACAATAAAGTTACTTACACTGTAATTGAAAACCCAACATGTCGCCAACAAGCGCTGGGATTAGCCAGACCCTGCTAGCTGCTGCCACAGACCGCTGGTGTTTTTCTCCTCTCATGTGCGACTCGACCGCTTTGACACCCCATTGTCCAGAACAAAAAAGTCTTTTTTCAGACATTGCACCAGCCAGTGTAGATATTTTCTAGAGCAAATGCAAAAGAGGGGACCAACCACCTCTTAAATAAACAATCTTCCATCGATTTAGCTTGGAGCTAGCGGCTGCCTCTGGCTACCATGTGTCTGATCTCTGTTTGCTTTGGCTGTCGGCGCTGACGTCCGAACCGAACCGACTTTCCGCTATAGCTTCCCACTATCCAAACAAACAGGGAGGCGGGGAGTGTCACGTACGGTGCACTGTGCGTGCTGCTAATGGTTGGTCGGGTATACGCGTCAGCGGCTTTGCGCCGCCATAGACCTAAATTGTATAGAATGTGCCATGTAGAGGCGGTCAAACGATCTTCCGGCTTTATGAGATCGTGAACACGTTGAATCGAAACGATCTAATATCATCATATCGCCCACCCCTAGACTATAACTTGACTTCCCCCCGGAGGGTTAAATTTAGCCATGCTAGCTGTCATTACTTAGGAGTAAATGGTTGGACTTTCACAATATCCCTGCGGTAATCGAGTAAAAGTATACCTTTTCCCTCCAAAGGTGAATGCAAACCAGAATTGACTGTCCTCTGCCACCGGGACATAGAAGAATGCATTAGTAATAGGGCTGTCCCAAACAATTATTTTTCGACTAATCTAGCGATTATTTTTGACTTGACGATTATTAATTCCAAAAAACATTTCTGAAAGCTTATCCTTTGTTTTATTAAAGTAAAAAAAAATTGGGAAATTGAATGAACAGTCACATCTCTTTTAGGAAGGCATCATGACGTGTGAACATGAATGAGGTGTTTATCCATACATAACGATGAAACAATGTGTGCATCCATGTGTGAACAGCCCAAGTAAAAGAATTAACAAAAATAAATAACTCAAAAATAAATAACATCAGTTTGCTTAAACCTGAAACAGATAAAGCAGTGCCTACTTAAATACTATAACAATGAAAAAGCACACATTATATACAGTATTAGTACAGTCAGGGACTATGGTTAGACGGCCAGTGTTTCCTCTAGGGTTTTTTTGTTGTTGTTTTTTTTAAGCAGCGGGAGCAGGACATCATCCTAAATACAATCTGCATGCTATGCTGCGCCCAGTGCCCACAGTGAGCTTTCCGGAGCAGATAACTGATGTTGTGTGTTACTGTTTATAGGTACATAAAGGAGCGGAACAAATGTAACATTACCTACAAGCACGAACACAATTGGACTGGAGTGAAATAGCTCCGTTAGCTACGTTAGCTACATAATGCACAAAGTTGAAACACAACACGCCGTAACTTTGACTGCCACCCGCTGCTTCGAGAAATCAAACTTAACGATGCACGTTAATACGTCGGACACAACAGCAATTTCAGTAAAACCGGGGGATATTAGTTAGTTAGGTGGACTTAGGATACTCCAGCTTTCTGCTTTCTCTCGTATTCCAGTAGTACCCCTGAATGACGTCGCTTAAGGTGTTCATTCATGGCTGATGTGCTGCTGTGGTACGCCAACTCAGCTTTCCAGAGGGTGCAGACGACCAACTCGCTCGACCTTTCTTTGAAGTTTGTCCATACTCGACGGTATGTTGTGCGTCCCGACGTATTTATGTCATAGGCCACATCGACTATGCCGACTAGTCGGGACAGCTCTCATTACTAATGTCCACCACAGTAAAAATAGCAGCATCTGGCCTCAAATTATTTAATAGTGTATGTCACATCTGTCAAAGTCAAGACCCGCGGGCCACATCCGGCCCCCGAGAAGGTTTTCTACGGCCCCTGGGATGATATTGCTTTATTATTAGATCTGGCCCGCAGCAAGCCAGTGTGGGTAACAGATGTGATCGGGTCCTTCGCGCCTGCCGATGATGTCACGTTTTAAAATATATTGTAGCGTCTTCCAAGCACACAGACGTAGTTTAATTATCACGTTTTTATTAGTCCAACCGGCTACTGTGGGCCGCAGCCGACGCCAATACAGTTTGACAACTGTTCAGTCAAAAAAAGAGCAACAGCTCTTCTGTTTGTCCTCCGCTACTCTCATGCCCTCCCATCCAGCCGCAGATGCATTCATTCACCTCGGAAACAAAACAACTTGGCAAAACACAAATTCGACCACAACACAGATAACCCAATTCGTTACACTATTTCTGCAATATATTTCTTTGCATCTATGTTTGCCACCCCATGGCTGTTATAACGAACATTACCGCTACTTTTGCGAGGATCGTCCTTCAGTCGACTGAAGATTTCACGTCACTTTTCGTGGCTTTCAGAATCGGATTGTGGTGAAACGTTATTTAGAGTAAAACACAATTTATTAAGAAATACTTCATGTTGAAATCTCACGTTTTATTATTAGTAATTGTTGATATTTGATAAATTCATTGAGTTTCGATGTAGTGCTGAGATGTCCCAGACTGTGAGCAGGCATTGAACGCTCCTCGAGCACTAAGTGTTGATAGCGAGAGATGTGGTTTCTTTTCTTCGACACAGCTAGCTAGTAGTTTGCTCGTGCCAGCAAACTCAGTAGTTGCAGATTTCCCTTGTTTCACCACGTTTGTTGTTGTGTGTAAATGTTAAAAGGTGAGTTTAATAAGTCAGGTTCGTGTCAGGTAACTGCTGTACATAATAGTCTAGATATGTTCTCGTGAGTGATGTCACGATGAACACTAGTTAGTTATTTCGGATAGTATGCTAACTATTCTAGTGATGAAACGTGTGAATGTGTATTGTATGTTTTGTTTGGCTGTTTAATTCTTAATACAGTGAATTGTAATGTTTAGGCATATTGTTAACTAATGGATATGCATTGGATGATGTTGCTAGGTTATTCTTTGTTTGTGTTGTTACTAGGGATGTGCGCAACTAGTCGTTTAACCGTCTAGGATTTATTAAACGTTTCATGTTTTACTAGTCGGTTAAACGCTGCATTAGTATCACGCAAATCGTTCCTCACGCATCTGCCTCTGTAAACAAGCTGAACACCAAGAGAGAGAATTGCTCCCCTCCCCCCGCCCACACAGTAGGGGGCGGGGACACTAAGTTGGGGGAAGAAAAGTAAATGTCGAAGCTACCACGAAAAACAACGGCACCGTTTGGCAGTATTTTGATGCAGCAGATCAAACTGCTGATCAGAACAAGGTCGTCTGTAAGGCTTTATAAGCATAAACTCATTTACAACCGATTTCCCGGAGCGACGTGAAACCACATCCAAAGTAAATCTCGATGTGAACCAGCAGGTCGATGGCAGCGGGGCCAGGCAGACGAGCATGAGAGCGTTTGTTCCAGCAAGGTGCTGCGATGCTCACCGCACAGCAAAGATTACCCAACTAATTTGTAAAATGATGCGATATGCTGCCGCTTTCTTTTGTTGAGGGCAACCGGTTCGAAAAATTAATGCTGTATATCGAGTACGAAGTGCCAAGTCGCAAAACAATAACGCCCCAACTCGAGAGTAGCCATAACCAAATAAAAGAGTAGATACTACGAGCGTTTGAGCGGGTCAGATATGTGGCCAATGCATTAACTACAGACGGATGGACGTCCATAGCCACTGAATCTTACATGACTATGATGTGTGGAACGCATTTGGACAAAGGACATCGCAGCAGCTGTGTGCTTCATGCGCCTTGGAGGAAAGACACACAGCTGAAAACTTGGCTGCTCTACTGCCGAGTGTGATGGGTATGTGGGCACTTGAAAATAAAGTCGTCGCCTGTGTGCATGATAATGCACCTAACATAGCGAATGAGACCCTGCTGGACTGGGAGTCGGTACCATTACTCATTACATTATTCATAATAAATGCCATGCATTGCATTGGTAAATGTATTTTTCTTTCAATTGTTCACTTTAATTCAGTCAGTTGTTGTTACATCAATAGAATTTAAATTAACAAACTGTTTGGGCTAAAATAGTCCCTACTGTAAATCAGGCTTGTCACGATACTAGAATTTCAACTTCGATACCGATACCTAGTTCAGTAACGATACTAGATACCATTTCGATACCACACGGAACAAATTAATGGCAAACACAACGCTGCATTTTATGGGCAAGCAAGGAAAGGCTATTTAATCTCAGCAGTAAACCTATGATGCGTATGTATGTACAGTGTTTATGTAAAGACTGCAGCTGCGTATGCTATACGCTAAATTTTAGCTGGATAGGTGCAATTGTGTATTGAACTTGTTGGCTCAATGTTGCCATTAGACGTACTTAGCCGATTCTGAATTTTGGCTCATAAACTGCATTGCGTCAGTTCCATGGTAAGGCGTTGGCCGAATGAGCGAGCCGGGCCGCGGCCTGGGGAGGATCAGCGACCCCGCAAAGAGCGACCGCTGCCACCGCGGCGGCTGCTGGGGAGACCCGTCTGCAGTGCCGGGCGCACGCCCAGGGTCGACAGCACCGCGGCCCGCGCTTGCCAGCCGGTTCGAAACAGGGGGCGGGGGGTGCTCACCGAGAGGCCCACGGCAGCTTGAGTGGGGGCGAGCTTCCGTGCTATTGCGACGCACCAACGGCGGCAGGTGCCCAGGGCTACGCCGTGCGCGCACACTTTTTTTTTTTTTTTTTTTTTTAAATCGGTCGTACTTCGTTCGTAGCTTTTCTGCGCGGCTAACTAGGGAGTCGACGAGCAGTCTGCACAGTCTGCAGAGCACGAAGGGAGGGGCGCACGGGGCAGGCTTCGGCAGTGTGTGCGGGAGCAGCAGACCATTAGGAGCACACATTGGCAAAGCGCTGTTGGTATCGAAGCCAGTGGTTTGGTATCCGTAATATCGATGCCACAGCAAGCTAGTATTGTATCCGTTCAAAATGTTTAGTATTGAGTAGGTACCGAAGTATCGATATTTTTGACAAGCCTACTGTAAATACACAAGACATTTGCATATTAAACATTGAATTCAATAAGTATTAAGTTTCAAGTATTCTTGCTTGTGGAAAGCCCAGAAAACGGTGTATGTTAAATATTCAGTTTGATTTTATACTGGGGAGGGGGGTATGGGGTTTAGATACTGAACCCCCAGTTGCTCCTAATGCTGCGTTATCAGTAGGTAAATGAGGTGTGAGTAGAGAAGCGCTATACAATGTATTAAACGCCCATTTACCATTCCTCCCGAATGGTTACTCATTGGCACACATTTTCTGGGCTGATTTCATTTGGCTTGAACAAATTGATAAACAGACCTAGAAGGCAATGAATAAAACTAAAGAGCCAAAAACCTTCGAACGCATTTTCCCCAAACAACATCACCTGACCATCATAACCATACACTAGTAAAGACATTGAAATACAAACACATGTGACGTGCATATTTCTTAACGATAGAAAGTCGTTATTTACCGAGCAAATGAGAGTAAGAAGTGTACAAACCTGCTCCGTCTAGCACAACACGAGGCTGCTTGCAAACTTCGCCCAGCAGTTGAAGATGTTGTTCGTTCTCTTCTTTTATTCCACAAAGTTCCTCCTCGTACTTTGTTGTCGTCATTGCCCACATCTCCACACGACAATCGCAACAAATGCGCACTTCTTGATCACTGTTTGACGATGAGTCGTGTGCTTCTCTTTGTTAGCGAGCTAAGCTAAGCTAAATTAAGCTAAGCTAAAATAAGATAACAAGGCGGAGAAGCATCAACGCGCGCTGAGACGAGTTCATCCGGACACCAAGACTTGATAAATGATAGGTCGTAGTCCTTTAAAGTAGTGATGGACGTCCTGTGTGGAGGCTGCATTTGGGTAACTTCAGCAATAAATCGGAAAGATTGATTTAGCGGAGCGTGTTTTGTTACGGACAAAAACCCGTGCACAGTAGACGTGTGGCGGAAGTCATAACAGGACACGCCCCGCTACGATATGATTGGCTGCTGGAAATTAGGCCCAGGCAGCGAAGCGTGTGTGGAGCACTTTCATCAAGTCACCGATAGATGTCACCATTTACCTGCAAAATAAACCACGCCATAATACATTTTATTAGTTTTGCTGTTTGTAACAAAATTGTTGAACCATCTCAAAATGACTGCCAGTCGGCAACCGTGGCTGCTGCTTGAATGACGTCCTTGCTGCGGAGCTATGAGGCTGCGGTGCCCCAAAGGTTTGGGGCATATTTCACATTTTGAGGGGAATGGTTCACTGTTTATTTCAAGATTTATTCTATTATCTAATAAATAATTTATATGTTTCAACACTTAACATATTAATTTAAATATCTCAATATTGAATTGATGTTTTTTTCATCTTTTATTTGAATATTTATTTTACTATTTCTTTTAACAAGTATTCCGTTATTTCTGTCTCCCTGGTGAGGTGTTCTGGGCATGTCCCGCCGGCAGGAGACCCCGAGGATGACCCAGAACACACTGGAGAGACTATGTCTCCCGGCTTGCCAGGGAATGCCTTGGGATCCCTCCGGAAGAGCTGGAAGATGTTGCTGGGGAGAGGGAAGTCTGGGCTTCCCTGCTGAAGCTGCTGCCTCCACGACCCGACCTCGGATAAGCGGAAGATAATGGACGAATGGATGGATAATCTTTTAAACATTGTTTCTATACGTTTTCAAAATCTCAGTGTTAGTTTATTTCAGTATTCATTCAATTATATTATTATAATAATATTTAAATTTTTCAATATTTATTTGTATTTTAATTATCTATTTATCTGTTTGTTTATTTTAACATTCAATTAATGGAATATTTCATTATTTTTTTACAGATTTATTCAGTTTTCCAATGTTTATTTCAATTTTTATTACTTCGTCATTAATTTCAATATGAATATTTAAATATGAATGAAATTACCATTCACAATTTATATGTATTTTTTTCAATCTTGCCATTCATTCAATTTCTTTTCCATTCAAATTTCATTAATTTATATATATGTTTCTAATTATTGAAATGTTTATCTCACCCTTAAATAAAAATGGATGATTAATCGAATAATCGATTAGAATCGAGATGACTCGAACCCGGACATCCCAGCACTCACAAACCCTTTACAGCAGCACCTAACAAAAGACAAAACAAACCTAGGCCATTAGAATATACTTAGAGTGCTAAAAAATTGTGTCTTTAATGTTTTTTTTTCCATTCCAAATGCATACCACACTTTGAATGTGTAGATCAAATTATTCGCTTGCGCCATACATGATTGCGTATTGCGTTTGTGGACGGTTGCAGCACCACACTAGCGTACAGAGACAAGCGTGGTAGCGATTTTTAAAATAGTGAATTGAATCGAAGATCGGGAACTGAAAATCCCTTGAGATATTTTGATATTTGTTTCAGTATGTATTTAAATTAGTGCTGTCAAGCGATTAAACATTTTAATCTTAGTTAATCGTATTTTTTCATAGTTAATCGTAGTTAATCGCATATTTTATTTGTAAAAAAAATTCCTTGATTTTTCTGTCCCATTATTTTCTTAAATTTAATACCCTTAACATGAATAAGAGGATTGATTTTCTTATGCAAATACTTTATTCAAGCAAAGTCAACCAAAACATATTATTTTTTAAGAATATGCTCCATGCAAGCCCACTAGTTGAAACAAGGCATTGTGATAAATATTGCTTTTTTAGAATAAGAGTTAATCCACCTGTTTCTAGTCATCACTGGGATGGCCATTTTGTCATGTCTTTCAACAAAAAATGATATCACAGTTGCTCACAGCTCACCTGTTTTCTGAAATTGAGCCATGATTGGTCGTTATTTGAGCCCTCAGCGCACCTGTGATGTCATTTTCAGTCGACAGAAGTAATAAAATGGCCGACCCCTGAGATGGTAAAAAATGGATGGATTTTACAACTTAACTCATGTTCCACAAACACAATATTAATCAGAATGCCTTATTTGAACTAGGGGGCCTGCATAGAACATATTCTTGAAAAAAAAAAGTTTGGGTTGACTTTCCTTTCAATTAAAAAAAAACAAGCATTGGATTCAAATCACGCCAACAGCCCCTCAGCCCTTTTCAAACACACACACACATACACTCATACACGCACGTGTGCGTCTTTCAGCTGTTACTAAAAGCATGCTACTCAACACTAATTGATTGGCTAACCTTGTCTTGCTTTAGAGAGAAAATATATATGACAAACACAACGCTGCATTTTAAGGGCAAGCAAGGAAAGTCTATCTAATCTAAGCAGTCTATGTAACCATAGGCTGTATCTGTATGGACATTATTTATGTATATGCTGCAGCTACGTATGATCTATGCTAAATATTAGCTGGTAATGAGCATTTGTGTGTTGAACTTGTTGGTTCAATGTTGCAATTAGACGTACTTAGCCGATTCTGACTTTGGGTCATGAGCCGCATCGCGTCATTCTATGGCTAGGCGTCGGCAGGATGACCGACGCCGTGAAGGACGACTGCTGCCACCGCGCCGGTGTCCAGCGGCCGCTGCAGCTGTGGAGATCCACCCAGAGTCTCCGACGCTGCCCACACTTGTCGGCCGGGACGAGGCGAGCCAAGAAGCTGGGTGCGAGTGGGGGCGAGGTAACGTGCTATTGCTACGCATCTTCGGCGGCAGGAGCCCATGGCTGCCGTCTTTGCGCGCACACATTTTTTTTTTTAATCGGTCGTACTTTGTTCGTAGCTCTTCCGCGCGGCTAACTAGGAATCGAAACTTAGCACCGACATTCTAAAATCTAAACGGTTCCGGGTGAACCGGAATGATGGAACTGATTCCACTCGAATCCGGGGTTTCGGTGCCCAACCCTTAAGGGGCACACAACCGTGCATGTGTCTGCCGAGCAATTCATCCTCATCTTCAATATTTTGAAGCAGATGTAACTCTTCCTCTACCCTAAAGCTTTTTTTTTCAAGATACATACAACCTTTATCAATGCAGCCGCTGGTTGCTATGCAAACCTTGATCACGCGATCAAAAAAATTAACGTCGTCAAAGGGGGGTTGGATTAACTTTGAAAATAACGAGCTATAATGACAGCCCTAATTTAAATATCCATTTCAGGTGCAATGTCTTTCTTTTGACAAGCATGTAATGATTTGAAGCTTGGCCTTTTTCCCCATTTCTTGGTCTGGAGCTTCTGGAAGACTTTTACTCCTGCTGTGTTATCGTCTTGTGTGTGGCTTGCGAAGCGGAGGTATTGCTGAAAGTTGGGGTAAATTGTTTGTGCACTCTCTGCTCAAGATTTGGAGCAGAGAAGGTTTGCAAGCTTGGACCGCCACTTGACATCAGCCACAGATATATGTTGAAATATTTGAATAAATGTGGAAAATGTTTAATATTTAACGTCAAATCAATAGCGAAATAAATACTGAAATAAAGGGTGGAATAGTTAAATCAATATTAAAAATAATTCTGTCATGCCCTGTGTTGTGGTCTCTTAATCTGTTCTCTCAGTCTACAATAGTTGAGCATGGGCGGGGTCGCTCCGTCTTAGCACCTGCAATCAGTCCGACCACCTGTCTCCAATCATCAGTGGTAGTATTTAGGCTTGGCTCCAAACAAGGCAAGGTGCTGGAGTATTGTTTTGTGTGCTGTTTTGCTGCTTGCCATTCCCGCATTGACTCGATTGGAAACCAGGTTGTCGTCCAGTAGAATTTGATGTTTGTGTAGTTAAGTTCTACTGTGATTTTGGGTTTCTGTTTTTTTCTAGATAGCTCTGCTCGACTTTTGTTAGAGAACTAGCCTCATTTGTTTTTGCCTTCACGTTAACGTTCCGTGATTGTAGCTTTTCTTAACTGTTATTTTCGTGTTCTGGAATAAAGCCTGTGTCATTGCTCTCAAACCCTCCTGTCTGCGTAGTGATACATTCCTGGCTGTTAGGCCAACCATAACAAATTCTATAGATACTGAAATGACTAAACAATAATTATTGTAGTCAATAAACACTGAAATAACCGACTCACTAAAAAAATATTCAAATAATTGAATATTAATACAAGCAAACAGATATTGTGAATAAAGTGTGAAATGCACTTGTAGCAAAATGTGGAGCAGTCTTTGGAGATCTCTATTCAAACATCTCAGTTCAAAGCGATTTGAAGGTAAGATTAGTGATCATTTTTAAGGTTTTTGTACTTATGTCATCTTTTTATTATTTATGAAAAATGTTCAATATAGAAAGAATTATGACAACGTCATTCTGACAAGCCTATCCGTGTATTAAGGTTTTCTTTTGTTTTCTTCTTCAGCCCGCAACAAACCAGATGCAGCACGACATTCTTGTGCTTGGCTGGCAGCCTTGGTGCAGCTATCCCTTAATTTGGGCAATTTCAAATGCCAACGATTCCAGAAGAATCGATTCTGGAGACGTATACCTGACCGACACGATTGGCTGGTAGGTCCGCTGATAGTGTAGTGGTACACACGCCTGAGTTGTGGGCGGGCAGCGTGGGATCGATTCCCGCTCAGTGACAGTGTCTATGTGTGCCCTGCGACTGGCTGGCGACCAGTTCGGGGTGTAGTCTGCCTTCGCCCATTGACGGCTGGGATAGGCTCCAGCAACTCCCCGCGACCCTATATAGGATAAGCGGTTTGGAAGATGACATGACATGACATGACGATTGGCTGGTTAAGTTTTTATCAAGACCCAGCAAATGAATTTTATCAGGCACTTGGCAGGTTGCTGGCTGTTCATTTCGAAACCTGATTAAGAGTCAGCAATCAAAGCAGACAGGAGTGCTTCTCGGATGTTTTGAGTTTTCTCCAAAATATTTTTTAGGTGCTCTTCAGTCAGGGGATCAGCGCAGGAAACGGAGGCACTCAAAGTGATTCTGAATTCAAAGGCCTTTATTGTGTCATGGCCATTTGAAAAAAAATATGCCTCTGCATTTCAGCCGTGTTCGGCCTTCGTCAGGGCAAGCTCGAGTAGACTGGCATGGTACTGCTTTTATCCAAGTAGGTCACATGGTCTATGTGGGCTGGACACACACAGTCAGCTGGTGCAAAACATCCAATTGGCAACACTCCAAAAACAACTACTAAAAAGAAATCACAATTGACAATTATTGGTTGATTGATTGATTATTCTGTCATCATTACAATCCATAATATATACACAACATAACAGTTACAATCATATGTCCCATGATAGAATGGCACAGGCAGAAGCTAATGCTTATTTAAGCCTGGGCTTTTCTCCCCCTGAAGGCAATGAAAAACTACTTTTACCTATTTACATTTTATGCAAACACAAAGACAAAAGATAGCAATAAATAACTCATCTAAATCATTCTCTGACTTTCAAAAATAGCTTTGCGAACAATTAGAAAAAAAAAATAAAAATGATTCACAGGTTTTCCAATGTATATTTGCATTATTCCAATATTTCACCCCGACAATAGAAACAGATCTGCTTTTAATTCCCTTAACTGCTTTTTGAACACTGAACTTACAAACCTCTTCAGCAGTATTGAGACTCCCGGATTCAAAGAGCTTTTGTATACAGTGAGGAAGAGATTGAGTTTTGCTTTAAACATTTGCATGATTCGATGTCTTTTAACATCATGTTTGATTTGAAAAAGAGAGGGTCTGTATGTGCATAATAGCGAGTCTGATTAATAATTCATTTTGCTCTCTTTTGCAGAACTACAATTTATGCATTTATTGTAGTTTTGTGTGTAGATCCCCACAATTCTACGCCATAAGTCAAATAGGTATATATCAAAGAATAATAAATTATGTGTAAGACTTTATGATTTAGACGATGTCTTGACTTATTTAATATTGCTATTGTTTTAGAAATGTTTCCTTTTATACAGTTAATATGTTGTTTCCATGTTAATTTATCATCTATCAAAACTCCAAGGAATTTTTTCGAAAACTCGTTCAATATTAACATTACAAATTTTTAACGTAATATTCTTTTATTTTTTTCTGATATCCAAAAACCATGACTTTGGTTTTCTTGATATTCAGAGATAATTTATTTACATCAAACCATGACTTAATATTATCAAACTCTCTTCCAACTTTGCACAAAAGCTCTTTTAGATTTTTCCCCAAACATAGCACATTTGTATCATCAGCAAAAATTACATATTTGAAAAAATCTGTCACTCTACTAATTTCATTTATATATAATATAAATAGTTTTGGACCAATAACTAACCCTTGCGGTACCCCATTTGTAACCCTTCTAAACTCGGACCTGTTATAATTCATTTTTACACATTGGTGTCTATTTTCTAAATAGCTTGCTAGCCACGAATAGGCAACACCCCTTATCCCATACTTCTCCAATTTCAATAGTAGTTTTCTATGATCTATTGTGTCAAATGCTTAATGTAGATCGAAATACAAACTAATAGAATATTCGTTATCTTCGTTAGCTTTTGCAATGTCCTCTACCATTTGCATAACTGCAAATGTAGTGGTCCTATTTTCCCTTAACCCATACTGGTTCTCACTCAAAATGTTATTTTTATTAATAAACACATTTAATTGTTTCACAAATAACTTTTCAAATATTTTGGAAAATTGGGGAAGTAGGGATACAGGTCTATAATTTTCGATACAATGTTTGTCACCATTTTTAAAGATTGGAATTATTATTGCCAATTTCATTTTATCAGGAAAGACTCCCTTTTGAAATGACAAATTACATATGTAGGTCAGAGGTCTGACAATGCTTCCAATGAGTTTGTTAACAATTTCCATCTCAACATTATTTCATTATTTATATCATTTGATCTTTTATTTCCCATTTTCCTTAAATTTTCTAATATATCTGTCTCATCTACACCACTAAGAAACATGGACGTTAAATTTGCTTTTATCAAGTTATTATCCTCCCCATTTTTATCATCGGAACCTATATTTCTCTGAGCCAGTGTATTGCCAACATCCACAAAATAATTATTCAATTCATTGGCAATATCATCTAAGTTACTTATTTTATCACCACTCTTTATAGACAAAGTCGGATAATCCATTGACGTCTGTTCTGAATGTGATTTATTACTTTCCAAGTCTTTTGTATATCAAATTTACACTCTAGCTATAAGCGGTTCTTTCGTGGTGTCTTCGGACGGATGGCTTTCGTATCAGTACTCCGGAATCAGACAGTGAAGCCGCAGAGGATCTGAGTTCAAGTGGACATAATCGAAAAATCAATTTCAGGCACTGACTCTCTGACAAACACTCAATTGTGTTTTAATTGTTGCAAATGCCATTCATCTGTTTGCCCTCATTTCACAAATTGAAGGGAACTTAAATTATTTACCCTTACTCATTGTGCATTTATATGCCTAAAGGTAAGCAGAAGAGGGACTGTACGAGGGCCACGTTCATGGAGGAAATGGAGCTGCACAGGCACGAGCTGCACATGCTTGAGGAGACCAGAAGGCAGGAGCTCCGGAGTTTGGGGGTAAAACACAGACTGGAGCGAGAGATGATTTGAGAGAGCAGAAGGCAAGACAGGGATTTCCAATTGCGCTTTCTGGCACCAATTAGCAAAAATTTCTTTGTTCATTTTCAAATCACTCATTTGTTGTTGTACAGGAATAAAAAGTTGAAATGCACAATGTATTCTTTTTTTAAAGTATTGCACGATATGAGTTCAGGTGCAGGACTGTACAAGTGCACTAATGTCCGCCAGTTTGTAGAGACTACACAATGTTCTTGTTAAAGAGTCTGACAGCAGCAGGCAAGAAGGAACGGCGGAATCTCTCCTTTGCACAGCGAGGGTGTAACAGTCTGTCACTGAAGGAGCTGTGGAGTGCTGTTAGGGTGCCCTGGAGGGGGTGGTCCGGGTTGTCCAGCATTGATGACAGCTTGGTCAACATCCTCCTGTCCCCCACCGAGTCCACAGAGTCCAGGGAGCAGCCCAGGACAGAGCCGGCCCTCCTGACCAGTTTGTCCAGCCGCTTCTTGTCCCGGGCCGAGACGCCGCCTGCCCAGGTGACCACTCCCTGGAAGATGACCGATGCAACCACAGAGTCATAAAAGTTCCTGAGGAGTGTCCCCTGAACCCCAAAAGACCTCAGTCTCCTGAGTAGGAAGAGTCTGCTCTGACTCTTCCTATAGAGGGCGTCTGTGTTGTCGCACCAGTCCAGTTTATTGTTCAGATGAACACCCAGGTACTTGTAAGTTGAGACTCTCTCAACATCTGTTCTCCGGATATTCACTGGTGCAGGTGAAGAGTGCTGGCGCCTACCGAAATCCACCACCATTTCTTTGGATTTCCCCGCATTGATCAGGAGGCGGTTCTGCTGGCACCAGTCCACAAAACCCTGAGTAAGTTCTCTGTACTCCCGATCATCTCCGCCTGTGATGAGGCCGACAATCGCAGAGTCGCCAGAGAACTTCTGCAGGTGACAGGTAGGGGTGTTGTAGTTGAAGTCCGAGGTGTAGAGGGTGAACAAGAAGGGAGCCAAGACAGTTCCCTGTGGGGGCCCCGTACTACAGAGGAGCACGTCAGACACACAGTTCTGTGTCCTCACATACTGTGGCCGGTTTGTGAGGTAGTCCTGGATCCATGTGATGAGGTGGTGGGCCACCTCCGCCCGCTCCAGCTTGTCTCCCAGTAGGGTGGGCTGGATGGTGTTGAAAGCACTGGAGAAATCAAAGAACATGATCCTCACAGTGCTCCCCGCCTTCTCCAGGTGGGAGAGTGAAGTGTGGAGGAGGTAGATGATGGCATCATCCACAATGATGCCAGGCTGATATGCGAACTGGAGTGGGTCGATTGAGGAGCTCACCAGGGGGCGCAGGTGGGCAAGGACCAGTCTCTCCAGGGTCTTCATCAGGTGAGACGTCAGTGCCACTGGTCTGAAGCTGTTGAGCTTCTTCGGGTGGGAGTCTTTGGCACCGGGACCGTGCAGGATGTTTTCCATAGCTGGGGGATCCTGCCCAGCTTCAGGCTCAGGTTGAACATGTGCTGGACAATTCCACACAGTTGGTCTGCGCAGGATTTGAGGAGCAATTAAGCAGCAAAAGCTACCTCTTTAATTAAACCTGTTGCCATTCCAACCACCCACGGGTGGGTTAGCGGGTCGTGCACGCGGGACACTCACTACATACTGAACAACTTCAAAGCATTCCTGGGCATGTTAATATGGTTAGAAAACCGAGTTTCTGCAGATTCGAATGATACCAAACATTATAAGATAAAATCATATATGCAGGCTCGACGAGCATTTAAGTCAAAACAATGCTAACACACAAAAAATGTGCAACTCACCATTTCATTCTCAAATGTCCGACACTATCCCGATCGGCCATGACGTTCAAAAAACATTGAGAGATACTGGGACTACTTGCTTTTCTCTTTCTTGTTCTTCTTCGAATTCATCTTCTTGTTTTGTCATTCCTTTCATATTTTGACAGTGTAAAGGCCAGTTGAGCAAGTGGAACAAGTGATTTTATTGAGGATTGTGGAAAAGGGCTGCAATTTCATAAGCAGTTTCTTCTCACTCCTTTGCGTTAAGTAAAATTAAAAACACAGCTGAAAAGCATAATGTTCACAAATGTTGTAACAAGCAGACATTTGACATCTGATCTCATTTTTGATAACACTTAAAAAAACAAAATTTTAAAATCTCGTTCTTCTGTCTGATAAAAGTGTCTTTGTGTCTTTGATTCAATATATCACATTTTATTTAAAAAAATAATTTACACTTTTACACAAAGAGTCAGTTCATTCCGTTTCTTTCTTAAAAAAAAAAAAACTTCAAGGATCGTTGCTGCTCTAACCAGCACACTCGTGTTTCTCAACATATTGTTTAGTGGAGAAACTTTTAGCACACACACTGCAACTGAACAGTTTCTTCCCAGTATGTATTCTTGTATGCTTTATTAAAGCTGATTTATCAGAGAAACTTCTACCACAATCTAAGCAGGAAAAAGGTTTTTCTCCACTGTGTGTTCTTGTGTGTTGTGTTAAATTTGACTTTTGAGAGAAGCTTTTGTCACAAACTAAGCAGGAAAAGGGTTTTTCTCCATTGTGTGTTCTTGTGTGTTTTTTTAAATCTGATTTATTAGAGACGCTTTTTCCACAAACTGAGCAGGAAAAAGGTTTTTCTCCACTGTGTGTTCTTGTGTGTTGTGTTAAATTTGACTTTTGAGAGAAGCTTTTTCCACAAACTGAGCAGGAAAAGGTTTTCTCACCAGTGTGGGTTATTGTGTGTATTTTTAAGTTTCCCTTCTGAGAGAATCTTTGGCCACAAACTGGGCAGGAAAAAGGTTTTTCTCCACTGTGTGTTCTTGTGTGTAGTGTTAAATGTGGCTTATGAGAGAAACATTTGCCGCAAACTGAACAGGAAAAAGGTTTTTCTCCACTGTGTGTTCTTGTGTGACTTTTTAAATTTGATTTATGAGTAAAGCTTTGGCCACAAACTGAGCAGGAAAAAGGTTTTTCTCCACTGTGTGTTCTTGTGTGTTGTGTTAAATTTGACTTGTCAAAGAAGCGTTTGCCACAAACTGAGCAGGAAAAAGGTTTTTCTCCACTGTGTGTTCTTATGTGACTTTTTAAATTTGATTTATGAGTAAAACCTTGGCCACAAACTGAGCAGGAAATGTTTTTACTGTGAGTTCTTGTGTGCACTTGTAAAGACCACTTTGAATTTAATGTTTTTCCACATTGAGAACATTCCCAGCATTTGTTGTCCGTGTGACATGCCCTATCACCTTTCGTTTGTTCATCATCGTCATCATCATCAGGAGAGCGTGATGATGTGTCATCACTCTGTGCTTGTGATGGTCCCAAGTGTTCTGCATCATCTTCTGTTGTCATGTGTTGATTTGAGCTGCTGCTTGCAGTCTGCGCCCCGTTGTCCTCCTCAATCTCGCCCTTGTCTTCATCTTCACTCTTTAAAGGGACAAAAGTCAGTGGTGATCTGACCTCCTCCTGCTCTTCCATTTTAATGTGAAAGGGCTTTTTCTCCTCCTCCTTTTTAATGTGTTGCTCAGGATGAAGATACTTTTCACTGACATCTGCAGGACACAAATACAAAAACCAATGCTTGAAATAACTTTTTTTTGAGGGGCAATTTTTCCTATCAATGGCTTGATTACGGAGATTAGGAGCAAATTGCGAATTTTGAGAAGCGTTTTTTTCCCGGTTAATCCCAGGGACCTGAAGCAAGGATTTTATTAAACAATAAAAATAGAACCGTCTATAACGGCGCAGTTGAATGTTGGGCTGCAGCTATCGAATATTTCAGTATTTGAGTACCCTACTGAAAATTCGACAGAATGACCGTGTATTCGGGTAGAGGTGGATATCTTTTGCATTTGAACCGGTTCGGTTCCGATTCTCTGTACTTAATGGCACCAGTTTTCGGTACTTTTGTTCTGTTGATGGTGGTAATAAATGTTAATAACAGAGCTGGGCAGTCCCTCCCGAGGGCGACGGTACGGCCCTGCAGACGCCTTTTGTGGCGGGGGGGTGACAAGTTTTAAAAAAGGGCTTGACTAAGCAAGGCCAGAGGTGGATTTTAGTCCGGCCCACTAATCCGCCCTCGTGCGTGAGATGTGGTCGCGAGGCGGCCAAAAGTTCATCTCAACTTACTCAGCGAAATGGGCAAATCACAAAAATTGCCTCCAAACGCGCCACTACCAACTGTGCTTACTTATTGCATTGGGCACAAAAAACTGTTCAGTCTGCACGAACAGAAGAAGAAAGGAAGATGGAGAAGAAGAAAGAAGAATGAGATGAAAGAGACAAGGAGAAGAAGGAGATGAAGAAGATGAATAAGAAGGAGGAAGAAGGAGGAGGTCACAGACAGACGGAGAGAACAGTCAGAACAAAATGGAATCATTTTTCAACAAATGGAGCTAAAGTGCAAGTTCTACAAGTGATGTTGATTATGATGAGAGATTCAGCAGCGCAAGCAGTGTCTACTCAAGCACACCGGTGACGCCAGCAGCATGTCGCTTGACTGTCCACTGCTGGAGCAGTCGGAGGATTTCGAGGTGGAGGAGACTGACGCTGGGAGCGGGACCAGGAAGAAGCCATTAGGGTGCTAAAGGGCTACCTGGAGAGCTGCCAAAAGTGAAATAATACATTTTTAATAATATTCAAGTAAGCTAGTTTGTTTTTCTCCGTTACTCAACGCCGATTTTGAATAAAAAAAAAACAAAAAACGCTCTAGCAGGTAAAAACGTGTTTCTCCACACTTTTCCGCATCCATTTTTAGATACGTTACAGCCAGGGTCCCCAAACCGACCAGATGACCAAAAAAAAAAAAAAAAAAAAAAAAAGGACAAATCAAGACACTTCAGGGCGGTAAAATGACCTATCCATTCACTTTTGTTGTGTTACATTCCTTGTGAGCATAATATATCCTGGCTTCTGGAATATGCAAGTAAACCTGTCCCATCAGAGTTTGAATTAGAATTGCTAACACTGAACTTTTTTACCATCTAATTCCTCACACTGAATTTTTTCTACCCCAAATTCGTAACACTGGATTTTTTTGTAAAAAATTGTATGCAAAAATACAAATTAAAAAATTAAAAATAAAATAAAAAAATCATCTGCAAAATATTCGCCAGCAAAAAAAATTCAGCTGCAAAAAATTCACCTGCTAAAAATATTCAACAGAAAAAAAAAATTCAACTGCAAAAAATGTGCCCGCAAAAATCTCAGCAGCAAAAAATTCAGTTTACACCATCCGGGTATTTAGAGAGGAGCAATCGAGTGCCATCACAGTTCAATGTCCAACCAATCAGGTTTAGCTCCACTAGTTAAAGAAGAAGAGGAAGAAGAAGCCGCTCAACCAACATGGAAGAGATGTTACTTCAGTGCGTATAACTGATCCACTGGTCGAGGAAGATCAGAAGAAGTTGGATGCTCAGCCATGTCGACCGACAGGAGAGATGGTGCTTTGGTGAGTATGACGGCGGGCAGTAGGGCTGCACAATTAAGCGATTTTGAACCAAAACCGAATTTTCTGAATAAAACGATGTAAAAAACGTTAAAATCGGCACGTTCGACTTTTGGTGTATCTAAGCCATTGTAGTTTCCTCTGTATTTCCGCTTCCCCCCACGAGCGCGCAGTGCGATCACAACAACAATATCCATGGCTACCGGCGATTCTGTTATTTGCTCAGGCAAGTGAGCGTTTAGTTAATAAATCGGGCAAATATAAATCTGCAGAGTAGTGTGTGCCCCGTAAGTACAATACAACCCGTGAGCAAGTTACTCAACGTCTGAAAGGCGTGCCTTTTTTCCTCCTCGACAACGGACCTCTGGTACAGCCGGCCGGACTATGCATCCGTATGACAGTGCATTGTATTATTGAGTGACAATTTTGCACTAATCATTGATTTATGTTTAAGTAAGACCAGGGAGAAAGGTGAAAGGCTAGTCACTTGCTGGTTGGCAAAATGACTTGCTGACAGACTGGTTTACAGACTTGACTCTACCTTCTCTCATGTTGATGATTTCGTTTCAGATGGTATATGCACTTTCTTCTTTCATTATTGGTTTGATTAAGAACAGATTTGAAATCTATTGTGTAAGTAAAATGCTGTTAATTGGGCCAATGGATTGTTCTGTGTATTAGGTTAAATTGAAAAAAAAAAGAAAAAAAAAAGAAAGAAAAATTAAGTTTAAATAAAAGACATTCAAAATACTTCATTTTTCATTATTTTTATTTTACAAAGAAATCGTAATCGTAAAATTGGGTTTGAGAGAAAATAATCGGGATTTTCTTGTTAGGCAAAATCGAACGGCGGCCCTAGCGGACAGCACATTAAACTGTTACAGTTGGTGACAGCACACCTTAGTAGCTGTAAATTAGCCAAGGTTTACATTTTGGCCACCACCATGTGTACATTGGGGCGCACGGACACGTTCGTTATTTTCCATCCAGTGCACAAGTCTCTAGACTGCTTCTCCCATGAGTTTCTTTTTTGGTGTCAGGTGAAGGAAGCGTGTATGTGGAAAGGTGTCGCCTCTGAAATGTAGAATGGCCATTGTTGGGGAGGCTATGTCGATAGCTGTGTGCGAATCTTGACTGTAGATTTGGTGGTTCAAATTTCTATCTTACTGGGGGCGCCGGCCAGAGCGCCACTTCGTGGCCAGGATGCTCGGAAAAAGGAAGGCAAGGCAAGATGGCGGAATAAGGAGGAGGCAGGTATCTGCTTGATCAATTTTATCCAACAGTTTGACAATAAACATCCAATGTCACAACAGTGTCCAATAAAGTCCAATGTTAACGTATCCGCTTGTTTAATATCCTGCAGTGACGGGCCATGAGGCGAGGTAGCATACGGTAGTTGGAAGCATCTTGCATAATTAGTACGTGTGCTGTAGTCACGTGGATGCGGAGGAGATCTGAGTGTAAATGTGTATGTGTGGGTTCGTGTGTGTGTGTGTGTGTGTGTGTTCTTATATGTGTGGTCTCTAAAACTGAGAAAAGAAAACCAGAGTTACAAACTAAACTTAAGATGTTAATGCGGTCATTCTATTCACGAAACAGATAAACACATTAAACAGGTGAAACAAGCTAAAATGACACACGCTAGGATAACATAGCACCAGCTAATGCTAACCGTTGCGCACATTCGTCAGTAGCAGGAGGACTTCAACTTCGCCAATCAAGGACAAGACGCTCTGAAAGGCGACGCTACTCACCACTCATGGACGCACACTCGGGAGAGGCACAGATAAAACTTGTAAAGGTTAACAAACTTGAGTTGTAAACTTCGATCGGGAGGCACGCTCCAACTGCGTAGTACCGCTCTCTCTCTTTCTCTCTCTCTCTCTCTCTCTCTCTCTAGACCGCAAAGTTACAGAGGACCCAAAACTAGCTGCCCGGACATCGCCTGCTCAAAACAGAAAACACATGAGTCTTTTGTACACCATTAAAGGGAGAAACACGCATTTCATGACCGGTGACTTTTATTATCAGAACGGACATATCCTGTGATTTTCAGCCTCTTTTCATATATAATAGAGGGGAACAATACCTGACATTAACATTCTCACCTGTTAATATTTGCGTGCTGAAAAGGTTAAATACAG